>NC_142823.1:6489605-6640526 GCF_057945365.1 Rhopilema esculentum | reverse complement strand
GTTCTATCGCAGAACATCCAAACAAGAGGACAGTGAAAAGATAAATGCCTTCATTATTCTCTTTAGTTGTTCAGTATCAAGAAAGTGCGAGATTCTCGAGAGAGCATGTAGCTTTTGTCCAGCCTTTTTGCAAATGGATCTCAATTGCTTTTTAAAGCATAATGTTTTTTCCAGAATCACTCCAAGCAGCTTTTCTTCCGTGCTCTCTTTTATCTAGACACTTCCGATATCTAAAGAAATATCATTACTTTTATTCCCAAAGACCATTAGATGGCATTTGTCCTCATTCAACTTCAAACAGTTGTTCGGAAACCATTGTGCAATTTTAAGGGCATCACTCTCTAATGTTTCAATGATACCATCAACATAGCATAGAAAGTCGTATCATCTGCATAGTTACAAATTTGAGCATCATTCACAAACATAAAGAGATCATTGAGGTATATGTTAAACAGAAGAGGTCCCAAGACCGAGCCCTGTGGTACACAAATCGTTGTTTCTCTTCGTGTGCTTAAGGAGAGAAACATGTGTACCACATTCTAGAAGTAACAGCACATTTTATCGATTTTGAAGATGACATCTCCATAATGTACTTTTAATAATAGGTCCGTGTTCATAAAGCGCATTTCTACTTTTTTCACAGGAGAAATCATTTTTTCTCCCTTGTTGCCTTGCTTTAGAGACAACGGTCATGGTCTCGGAGGCAGGCTGGAAAGTGTAAATTTAACAATCATCGCAAAAGATTTTGAACGAGGCTCTAATGTTTTGCAAAAAATGGAGCATGATTCCTCGGTCCCCTTCGTCGGAGGCCCTGACAGTGTCCTCTAATGCCACTCCTGTCTCAAATTGTAAGAGAATGCGTATTTATATATAAGTTTAATGCAAATCCTCTGTGACCTCCTAAACGGGATGTTGTCTGTCTAATTTGAATACCGTAAACCCTCGAATAAGCCCCCCACGCTCGAATAAGTCCCCCTCGAATAAGCCCTCCCCATGGGGGCTTATTAGAGGGAAGCATAATTGCAAAATATCTTATTTCAAGAAAGCCCCCACAGGAAAACAGCTATACAGTATTACTTCCTTCGACTGGAGACCAAAAAGCAAAAGGCGCCTTTTGTGATGATAAAAAATTATAATATTTGTTAGATTTTCACACAGCACTTTGTGTCTCTTTTAATGATATCAGTCGACCTTTGAGAAAAATACTAAACTTTGAAATAAGCCCTCTCTCAAATAAGCCTCCCCCCTCGAATAATCCCCCACCCAAAAATTCATTGTTTTTCTCCCCAGCAATACAAAATTTGTACTCACGATCTATGTTCGTTAAGAACTTGAAGAATCGGTACTTACTGGCAATGGTTTTTCTGAAAAGAAACAAGAAGCTTATGTGATTGGCGCTTATATCGTGATAATCACGACGATTAAAACATAACCGAGTAACATCACAACGATCAGGAATTGCACTTATGATTAAGGTCGCCGTTATGATTACGATTATCACTGCGATTATGGTGATGATTTGCTGCTTATAAACACAGTACTGAAGATTATTGATCGTGATTATAACGATGATTATAACGATATCATGTTGATCGTGATTATTACGATTATAGCGGGGATTATGGTCACAAGAACCATCTGTACTGTTTATTATCATCTTGGCAGACTGGAAACTAAAGTTATGGTTAATGTAAGTTTATTAGTAAGTTACACTCTTTTTTCATACAAAGCAGTAAATTGAAGTTCAGGCTGGCTGTTTTTTGAAAATTATTAGAGTGTAAGCAGTGCAGTCGCTATTTTTTGCGCTCTTGGGAGTTGTTCACGCCTTGTTTGCCAACAATGTGAGTAAGACACCCTTTATTTGCCGACAAAATTAAAGATTAAAACTAGGAAACTTAAATAAAATTGTACTAGGAAAAATTAGCGAATTTATTAATTAATGAATTTTTTTAATCAATTAGTTAATTTTTCCTATTACAATTATAAAATGGCTTTGAAAAAAGCAAACATTTTACAACATACTTAAAGCTTTTTCGTCTGACACTCCTCAGAGCATAAAACGTCAGAATAGGTTCCGAAAAAACACGATGGAAAAATATATACCCAGTTGTGGATCGAATCGCAATATTACAATTATATATATATTTGAATTCCTAGTTTTATTCTATTATATACATTGTACAGCAAACAAGCTAGTATAAAATTAACAATTCACCAAAAAGCACTCCTGGATGGCAAAAAACTCCTCGTTTTTGCTATGAAACATTGCTCAAAATACATTTTACAGTAGCTCAGCCTCAGCTTGTTCTTTATTTGCTTTTAACTTTGACCAATTTTGAGGTTTGTGTTCTTATGAAATTGTTCTTATAAAGAAGAACGTAACTTAAAAAGTATTGAAGTTAACGAGGGCAAATCATCATTTTTACGTGGAATCAACATGACTGTTTTCAGAAAAACATAATCATTATCACCACGAACGAATAATTATTTCAAAAACGTTCTTACTTTTCTCATCGTAATTGCAGCTTGCGTTGTTCTTCAAATCCAAGAATGAAACACCAGCTAAAGCAGGAAGAACACTGAGCGTGGAGCCCAGGTTACCAAACGAACCGTCTTTAGCTTTCTGATTTATTATATATCTGAGTGTTTTCTCGCATTTGGTTTCCTTCCAATCAAGGTCTTTCCCAACTGCAGTTTGAGCCTAGAATAAAAAAGTGCTATTTGAATCAATCTGTGTATCAACCTGTGTGGCTAAGGCCTATTCTGTTTCCTCAAAGCTTTCTCAATATTTTGTTATAGAATCTCACATTTTCTTGCGAGTTATTGCCAAACCCCTGCATGATTCACGCAACTGTTTCACAACACGTCCATATTTGGGTAGAAGGGGGGGGGGTAATATTTCTGCAATGAGTATTTTATGATGTGATTCTATTATTTGAAACAAACTAAAAGTAACCACAAATTAGTCATGGACCTCCTTATTAGTAAAATTGGTGTTCCCTGTTGGTGAAACAGCGTTTTCTGATAGGAAAAGCGATACTGTAGTATTTTACATTTGCTTGGAACTAACGATATTGTAATATTTTTAAGTGTATGTGTTTTTAAGATTTGTACGGAAAAGCAGTGTCAGAAGCTCAAATATATGGTCAATATCTGAACGGTGTATATAAATATTGAACTGCTGGGACATTAATGATTTGACAATAATGGAATTCTGTTGCAAAAATGGTTCAAGGGGCAATGTCGTTTGAAATAAACAGCCTTTTGGTTTGTCAAGTTAAACTCAAAGTACGTAGCCACAAAAAGATTGTCTGTAGTTTCTTAAATTCTTAGGCTCTTCGGGGATTTACTACACTGTTTTGGGGTCGGAATACCGGGGCTGCCATGTCCCCAAAATATTCTACGCAGCCACTGTGTCAATTAAGAGGAGACGTACCCTGGGTACCAGAGCCTCATAAATTCAGGCATAAAACATTGTGGACAGCTGCGGTGGCAATCCATTATTACATCTTAGATTTATAGTAAGAAACTAGTCAAAGAAAATTTTTTAAGCAAGGATTGGAACCTGTTCAGTCGAGACATACTCAATTTTTGCTCAAAGCCTCAATCAATCAGTTGCATCTTACCTGCATTACAAGGGCTATGGTCACGTGATTGTCCATACCAGCTTTCGTTTTCATTGCCAGGGTGTTGCTCAGCTTTGTAATGATTTTGTTAATCCACTTCAACTGATATTCTTTATCGTGGAATTGATGAACAACACTTTGCAACGCCATCACGAACAGTGCACACGTGTCTTTGGTGTGCTTCTCTCCAGTTCGAAGTATCATCTCCACTTTACTCAAGATTCGTTCCACGGCGGACCACTCGACTCTTACGTCATTGATACCAAGGGTCATCAGTGCGAGGCTGTACTGAAAGTAGTGATTGAATTTGCCTTTAATGGGAAAATGAAAAAATGACATTAGCTGAAGACGAAAATTTTTCAAATGCAGTACAGACACATAAGGTATTAGCAGATTTCGGTTTTGGGTATAAAAAAAATAAAATCTAAAGTTGTCTATACAAAAAGAGCTCGTTTTCTCACCTAAAATTAAAAAACACCATGCAAGGAGCCAAGAAACCTGGCTTCGTGTACACCACCATATTGTATCAACTACTGATCTTAATGTTCAAGCAATAAAATCTAAAATCTAAAGTTGTCTATACAGAAAGAGCTCGTCTCCTCACCTAACAACATAAACCGTGCAAGGAGCCAAGGCAGGGATAGGTAATTGTTTTCCTTTGGACTAACTTGGTCAACAAGAAACCTGGCTTCGTGTACACCACAATATTGTATGAACTACTGATCTTAATGTTCAAGCAATAAAATCGGAAACTTACTGCATTGGAAGGCGCAACAATGCTCACTTTAGTTTCAGATAAATGTCATTTTTGCTCTCTAAATTTCAATGGAATGACTATTCTCGTAAAATCCTGGAGACCAAAGGAATAATAAATATATGTCAATAGACAGGATTTGGTTGTCGTGTGTTTTCAATGGAAACTAATCTTCGTACTATGAAGAGACAATCCGAGTTATGGCAAGAGAACGTAACTGTGAAGGAGATAAAGTAGAGAAAAAGGAAGGTGCATTTTCCTTTTCCCTCTCACCTCGAATTTTCCCTTACGCTGTAAATGTGATTTTTTTCATGTATTTTTAGCATAGAAATAAACCTTTGGAAACTCTGTTGTGAGTGTTGCAGAATTTTTAACCTTTTGGTATAATCTTTAGACTTATAATCTCGAGAGCGTTACCAATGACCTTACATTCTTCTTTCTACCAAGTTAAACGATCTTAAATATATTACTGGCTCTGTACATTTTTTGTTGCATTTTTTGTGCAATTTAGCTCTATCTATGTGTCCCTGAAAGATTGGCGTCATACTCAAAGCTTTGTGATGCAGCGGGGGCAGGAAATGTAGAAAGGACACCTTGGGGTGTCAAATTTTGCTGCTGAAATAGATCGGAAATCATTGTTTAGCCAATGACGAAGTCTGGTTGTAGGTGAAAGCCCAGGGAAATTTTGCATTGCTACGCCCTAAAGACTCTCGGAAATGAAGGCAGCACCCATAATGACATGTTTGAATCAAGACTACAGTCAAACTTCAATCTCGAAATTTCTCTCACCCCAACATAAACCATCAAGGGAGGCTGGACCCAGTCCCACCTTCAAGGGAGGCTGGACCCAGTCCCACCTTCAAGGGAGGCTGGACCCAGTCCCACCTTCAAGGGAGGCTGGACCCAGTCCCACCTTCAAGGGACGCTGGACCCAGTCCCACCTTCAAGGGAGGCTGGACCCAGTCCCACCTTCAAGGGAGGCTGGACCCAGTCCCACCTTCAAGGGACGCTGGACCCAGTCGCACCTTTAAGGGAGGCTGGACCCAGTCCCACCTTCAAGGGAGGCTGGACCCAGTCCCACCTTCAAGGGAGGCTGTTTTGATGACCATCTACAAAGCTTGATATAAACTCTAAACATTCTGTTTTTTCTTTCTTTATTTAAAGTTGGTAAAATCTGTAGCTATATTAGAGCGAAATAAAGCCAACTAATTTAAATTAACAACGCTAAATATGATTTAAATCAAATGTAACTGATGTTGCAAAACTACATGTAAATTGAAAGATGAAAATTCTAAGATTTTCTCTTGAATAGTTGTAGAGTTGGGGAGTTTTTTTCATTTGGAACTGTGTTCCATATTTGGCTACATCTGTATGACAAAGATCTCAAGAGCAAAAGGAATTATATCATGCTATTATTGTTACTTCTGAAGGGAGACAATTCGATTCGGCTTCAAAAAGGGCTTCAGAAACTTGCTTTTGAAATTTCCGATTGCACCAGGGTTCCCATAAGGATCTCATAAGAATCTTAAATCGCTCAAAATCTTCAAGAATCTTTTAATACTGGCTTAAAAAATTACATGTGCCACCAAATTCAAGCCAAATCTTCAGGATATTTTTCAAGGACTTCAACTATTGGGGTTTCAAAAGGGCCTACTAGGACAAGCCAAAGAGTCCGCTGGGACAAATTTCCAACCAGTCGGTAAGTTTCCAAGCGTCGAATAGGAATACCGTGCTACATGAAAACTTGTTGGTTCAAAGAACGTTTTGATGGAATGTCTTGAATTCAAGGACGTAGAAAGCATTATGAAAGCGGGGTACACCTGTTTTTGGTGTTTCTAAAAGCAGATCGAATAGCAATGTTTTAGATTATGGTCCAAAAAAGGAAAGGTTCACATCAAAATGGAAAATATTGACTTTTTTCTTGAATGTAGGTATCAAGAGATACTTGAATTTTAGATTTTATTAGGATTCAAAACTTTGATATGAATTGAATTTGCTTGGAAATCAGTTTCATGAAAAGGGCACTTTGCTGCCCCAGTGCTGCCCCATGCACCACTAGGGCAACGGGGGACCTGCCCCCTGCGCTGCCCCTGTGGCTCCGGCGTCCTTCGTCATACCTTTTGGGAAGTTGTTCACATCCTGAAGCAAATTGTCTGTTAAATTCATCCCTTGATAATCACTTGGATCTTCACACAAAGCATTTAGGCCCATTATTATTTGCGCAAGTTCACCACCATGTGCTTCTTTGATGTCACCTTTGACACCTTTCAAATACTTCGCAGCCTTCTGGAAAGTTTTTGAGCACGTGTTCTCCTCATCCAAATCATATCCCATTAGTTTTAAAACAGTCAGCGCATACCCTGTTGTATGGGCATCTAGCCATTTTCCTTCATCATCTTGAGCTTCTAACAACCATCGATTTGCCTGTAGAATGGCTTTGGATAGCCCTGTGTGTATGGCATGGCTCTTGTAATCTAGGGAATCATTTGAGCAATTTTCAAAATTTTTAAAAAATCATTTTAAAGATAGAAGAAATTTCCTTTGCTGTTAAAGAAGGAGGTTTATCTATCAATATGCGAGAAAAGTAGTTGCAGTAAGTCACTTAAACGTTGTAGGAGATGATTGTTTATGCATGCTTAAAATAGACACAACGTACAAAACTATACCACAGGAGCATGGAAGTGCAACACAACCCTGTGGCCATTAATAATTAGCTACAATTCTCTTGAAGACTGTCCCAAAATAGATGCAGAATGATGAAGGTTGAAGATTAAGATGTAGGGGACCACAGGCAGAGCTCTCAGTTGTGTTATGCATCACCTATTTCGATTTTGGCACAGACTTCAGACACACAAAAAACATAAGGATATACAAATTACATACAACATGATTTATGAAAGGGGTCGTAAAAAAGCAAGTTGTCAAAAAACGGTACGATTTGTGGGTGTATTTTTGCGTAGCCTTGATGATTTTGTTGTAAATGCAAAATTTTCTCCCCCACCCGATTGGCTAATATGGAAAAATTGGTCTGCCTGCCTTTACGCTGCTCGCTTTGGCTGGCCTAGCCTTGCTGCGAATAAAAAGCTATCGGGAATGGCAAAAAGGTTTAATAACTGGAATTAAATAATGCTAATGGAAGAATTTCCTTTCGCTGTTGACATGTCCATCGCAACCAAAAAGTGAGTCAAATTAATTCTAGTCACAGGCTTCACTACAACGGGGACACAGCCAAAATCTCTGGAATAAAAGTTGTCTCTGATTGGTTAAACCCGTTTAATTATTGATCAAGCTCAACGGTCATGAATTTCACTCCAATGAAAATAAAAGTTGATTCAGCCTAAAAAGGGATTATAAACCTCAAGAAGGGCGCGATTCCGTGATTCCTATGTCTCTGAGAAAATGTATTTTTGATACCTAAAGTGCTTTAGGTGATATGTTGGGGATTCTCATGCATAGAGGATGGTCACAAATAACTGAAAATTGATTTTTTATAATGATGAGCAGTTGAAACGATCTAGGGGATAAATACAATTTTCTGAAAATAGAGGAAGCTTTGCAAACAAAGAAAAGCAAGGTTTGGGCAGTCGGGGAAGGCAGAGGGGGCGGGGGGGGGGGGGGGGGGGCAAAATGCCCCAGGGCCTCGAGGTGTAGGGGGCCTCAAAAAGTATGAGTTCCATTTAAGAATGGAATCTATCAAACATGGCAAAATTATGCCTAAAAAGATCGCAACAATTTTCAGCTTGTTCCGCTCGCAGGGCGCCTCGTTATCCATCTCTGCCCCAGGGCCTCTCAAACCTTTCAACGGTCCTGAACAGAGTATCCAGAATTTATAAAAAAGTAGCCCAACTTATCGTAAGCACTACGAGGAAAGCTTGCTCGATCGGTAATAGGTGTAGACGAAGAAGAGAAATAGTTGTGAAAATGATTAACTAGACAAAGCGAAGTAGAAGCCAAATGATGATGATGATGATTGTTTCAATATTAAAATTGTACTGAAAAAAGGATTTAGGACCAGTGGCGTAACGCAGTTAGGGGCACCCGAGTTTGATAACTAACTATCCCCGATCAAAAGGGGCTCCCAAAGTAGTATTTTTAACACTTTTGTAAATTTTAACATGCTATACAGTACACCACAGGCAGGGATTTTCTTGGGGCCTGTAGAAAGGGGCGCCGTTACAGTGTTTTTCCTATGGGCCTAGTACTCTGGTTACCAGAGCCACATAAATTCGAGCGCGGAAATAGAAGATAGGAATGGGGAAACAGGGGAGCGTCTATCTGAGAAAAATGAAGGGTTTTTTTGGTACGCCATGGTTTTGGGTGTATGTCTAGCAGTAGAAGCGCCACGGGGGAGGGAGAGGGGGGACATGTCCCCTCCAGTTCTCGGCAGAAGCAACTTTGTATTTTGTCTAAATTCGATAAGAAAATGCTTGGAAGGGTAATATTTTGGCAGCGTACTTCTTGTGATGTAGTCCTATGACTTTGAAACTGCCTTTATGTAACCAAAAGTTAGCGATGGGCGACCTCTTCGGGTAAAATTTGCGTTCTATGTTGGTAAAAAAGGCGTTTTCTTGTGTTAAAAAAGTCGTGGCCTAAAATTTTTGTTCTGTCCCACCCTCCTCCAGAGCTTAGTGGCTGGCGCCGCCATTGATGCCTAGTAGTGTAGTGATTAGCCCCTTCCTGCACTACACCCCTGGGTATGCCCCTTCCGTTATTTCGGGCCTTGTGTCAGCAAATGCCCGAAATAACGACATAAGAGGGCCTAACTTAGGGGTCTGGAACACAGGCTAAAGAGGGCCATGCTTCTCTTATGTCGGCAAATGCCCTTTGACAACACCATGGAGACACCGACAAGAAATTTTTCCCAAGTTCCAAGATTCCAGATCAAAATACTTTTATAAACAGGGGTTGAAAATTCGGTTTGATAAAGAATGTGGACCCCTAAAAGCAAGTTTTTAAATTTTATGACGAATTCTTCAACATAAAAACCATGCCGTTTTTTCTTTCCCCTGACAAATCTGTTTAGTCTCAGAAAACAAACTCTGAAATACTTTCGCAAGGAAAGGGGTCTGGGATACCTGGATCTCTTCTATTACGCAATCATTTGCGCAAAAATTTTGAGGTCGAGAGCTTTCCTACCTATGTTATCGAAAAACGAACATATTGTTGTGTTCCTTTGTTACATTTGCCCCTAGTGCCAAACATGTGTTATCCTTACTTCTGTGTACAGCTAGCATTCAAGCATTTTTTACTGTATAGAAACTTCAGATATATTTTGAACTGACATTTTAACGAAATTATCATTCAAAACATTGTGGCCTAGTCATTTGCTAAAATTGAAAATTCGCTATCTATATGTTTTAAAGCTTTTCTATGAGAAATATCTCTACCACTAGATGCAGACAATAGGTTTCTTCCTATCCAGTGGCAACTTGGGAACAGAAGAAATTTTGCAGAGGCAAGAAAATACCTAGCGATACTGTACATACCACAGTAGCCATTTGCTGTCACTGCAAAAGCCACAAGCACGGTGATGCCAACTATACACAGCTTCATTTTGCAAACAACCAGTTTTCGAGCGTCTTTGGCGATGGTGCGAGCCTCTCGTTGCCTTCGTTTGGACACAACTTTGTTCGATGTTATTGTGTCACATATATTTATATGACTAGGACAAAGTTCATTTACTGCTGGTGTAAAACCCGGACTGGGTATTCGGTACTTTTCAAGCACATTCAAGACCGATATTACAAAAGTCTCAGAAATTATTTTGGCAGATGTCAAAAGCATCTGCCTAAATTTTTATCCCCGCCATGACATGAACCCAGCCGTGCTTTATCAGTATCACATCCCTCTGCTTCTTCAGTTGTTTTGACAATAATATGCGCAAAGAATTGAGAAAAAGGTCCAAAATCTTTAGTGGTTTTGAAAGATGCACTGAAGCCAAAACAGGAATATTTTTTTGAAAAAGTTGTTTACTAGGAAGTAAATTTGATTCCAAAGTGAACTTTATTTGGTTCCTGTTATAAACTTTTTATAAGGGCCAGATAATATTTTGCTTGGGATCTATGTTCATAATTTTTGGATAAGTTGAGGCCCAAGATGCCTGAGATGTCTAAATTTTCTTTGTAATTCAACATTGATTATCTACATTCACATTCTATAGAAAGTTTCTACGATCAACGGTTTTTGCATTAATTTTTTTCTAGCACGGTAGATCAGCTGGAAAAACATGCTCCATTTTTCAAACATGAGAGTAAATATTAGAAAAAATCACATCTAATTTTTCATCCGAGCTTTTGCATGTTTTAATGTTCCTCTTGTTTATTTGACGTACGGAGCCTCTGTGCTTTTTAAAACATGTTTTTGCAAACAGAGTGTAACCTTTGCAATGGTGGATACTTGGCAAAATGGACATATCGGGGTAAGTTGGAGGAAATTCATAGAGCCAGAAAATTGCGTTTTTCAGGACAATTAATCTCATCAGAAAATATCACTTTTCACAGAAATATTGTTTATTTGAAACCATATAAATGTTTCAAACACCGAAAAGCTTCCGAATATTCAAATTATGTTTATGTGGCAATTGCTTTGTGGTCCATACATTTCTTGGACTGTCCAAGTATATTTCCTGGACTGGAAAATGTGTCGACCTATTGTTGCAAGCGCAGTGTAGTCCTGAGAAAACAAAACAGCAGCGTTTTGCAATAAGTTTTCTTCTACAGTTGTCTACATAGGTTTTCTTCATTACAGGTACTTTCAATCTATTAGAAACTGAATCAGTATCGTTCAAGAAAGATAAACTAAACTTCATTAGTGACAATATTAACAGGAGAGGCTCTAAGACTCTTGAACTTAACTTTTCTCAACAGTTGAGTTAAAATTTTAACAAGAAAATTATCAGTGTTGAATTTGTGTTGTTGTAAATTTTTCGTAGAACAACTCCTGAAGACAAAACCTTTGCTATCTACAGGGCCCGCGTCACTGGGAGGGGGGCGGGGTGGATTTTGCGAAGCAAGTAGATTTAAAACTGCAATTAAAGGGGTAAGAAGCCTTGGCCCCCTACATTTTTAGCCTTGCTCCCCCTCTCCCCCACATCAAAATTCGTGGCTCGGACCCTGATCTAGAGTCTTCTATCAAGTCTTTCCAAACTTGAGCAAAACATTTCCCCTGACAAGAAGCAGGGAGTTGAGCAGAGAATTATTTATCTTTGCAAGAAATCTGTTTAATGGGTGTCACACGGTTATTGGTCTAATCGCTTTATAACTTTATAACATTGGGGTATTAAATTGTTTCGTTGTTTTTAAACGGGGATTTCCTTGCGTTTTTAAAGCCTTCAGATCTTTGCAATATATAGAGATTCCTCTGTGGCCGACTCACTTCCACGTTTACTAGTTTACTTCCGCCATCGTCTCATGGGGGTTCCTTTTTCAACCACACACATTTCCTGTAAACTGGCACGAAGATCATGGTATAGCATTGAATCGTTTTGTTTGAGCCTTTGTTGGGCTATCCTGCCATAATCACAATATAGCATGATTTTTGTGTAGGATAAATATCTGACTTTGAGACTCGACGTCGATTTACAAGGACTTCACACGGGCCTAAGTTAGGCCTGAGACGCCATAAAAACATGGTCGCTACACTATCATTTGTTGTACTTAGTTGCCAAGCGCAGTTCGTCATTTGGTCATTGTCATTGGCAAGCAGCGGAAAAGATCTGAATCTGCCTGGTCATAGCAAGAAACTCATTGGAGAGAACTTTAAAAGAAATTCAATAGCGTTTGCTGAAGGTGAGATATTTACAAAATACTTTATTAACATGATTGGGATGATGAATACCCTCTTTATACCCATAAACGTGACTCCGTTTAACTGTCAGCCAATTTATTCGACTCTTTGATGGAGAAATTTATTCGACGATTTTTTCCGATCTAGCCTTGTATTGGTATTATTCCAACCGTTTATTGGTTTTTGTTAGTTAATTAAGTAATTTACTAACACGCAGTGCCGTCGGAACGAAATTCATATTGGGGGGGGGGGGGGGGGGCTGCCCATTGTTATCCTTCTCATTCAGTACACTGTTATAAAGGAAATATACTACAGTCTGACAATTATTGGGGGGGCTCCAGCCCCCCCGGCTCCGACGGGCCTGAACACGTACCTTCAATTCAAAGACCATTCGAATGCAGGAGTGTTGAGGTAGGGGGGTTTGGGGTGGGGGGGGTCTAATAATGTGTAGGTGGGGTTAAAATCGAATAAAAAGAGGCTTTAATGGTGATCCATTTTTTAATATTTTGCATTTTCTGGAAAAAGTGGGTAAAGCCCCCTGCCCCTGCCCCCTGCCTGCTCCGCGGTGCCTGTAAATGGTAAACTACCTCTGCAAAATCGCCAATCTAATTTCACCTTTTTACATCAGTACATAATACAGTTTGCGAATTTTCACTCAGTTTCGTCGGACAATGCGTGGCTTCTAAAATATGAGCAAACGTCTTACATTTTTATTCTTAATGGTCATTATATTTGAGATATTTTGAGAAAAACTGTCTTTTTGCTGAATTATCACTTGAAACAATATTGTGTATTTTGGTTATTGTGCAATTGGTTTTCGTAGACTTCGCACAACTGTTAGTGGCATCACGTAGTGAAAATTTGTTGTCCAATTCTTCCCCTCGAGGACCACTTGAAATTTTATCTTTTCCTTTCGAAGCTTTAAGAAAAGTAAGGAAATTAAACACAGAAATTATAGTTCTGTTTATAATTTTGCAGAAGAACAGGACACCAACAAAATATTCCTAGACAACTCTATATCAAAAAGTTACTGCCCCCCTTCCAATTGGCAATTGTGCAAACTGTACCGACATATTGTCGCTGAGGGAGCAAGAAAAGACCAGATTAAAGTAAACTCTGAAAAAATTGATAGTGCTTGCACACCTAAGTGGCGCACCTGGCATTTTTAGGTATTTTTCACATCTGCACCTGAGGTATGGAGCTTTTGACGTTGCAATTTTTCTTAAGCTAGACGTCCATTTCCGCGATCATGATTGCAGCTGGTTTTGACAACCAATCTTGTTTGACCAGCTAAACGAGATCTTACATCGGTGCTCGTTCTCATAGATTCCGGACCTATTGATAAATTTTGCTGTTGTTCCGTGTTGGGACCAGAGTATAGAAAAATGCACACACTTTTTCCGGCCAACGACAAAAAGTTTTCAAAATTTCCCTGAGAAACTATGAGTAAACTGTTGGGTTATTTCTTATCAGTGACCTTTAGTTCAAGTCATGGTCATCAACATTTTGCGATTTCCACTTTTCTGGCCACGGTTTTCAAATTCATTATTCTTCGTCTGACCACGGTATTCAAGTTCAACACGCAGTTTCTTACAGTTCTGAAAAGTTGCCGTAGAGGCGTGACATGCAAAGAAATCGCTTCCGTTCAGCGTATTATTTCATTGCTTCATTGTTCGGTTTGCCAAGAAGACTGAGTATCCATCGCAGAATTATTGTAAAGCTTCCAATGAATTAAGCAAAAACCTTCTATGAAGCTATCCGAAAGGACTTGTAAAGTAAAGCATTGCGAGGCTTGTCTTCTACTGTATAGAATATAACGAACAATTAGAGTTTGCTGTGGAAAAATTGATGGTTAATACTATAACAGAATTGTTATTCTTTTCAGAGTTTAAAGAATTTAAAAGAAGATCGAGAAGAGAAAGTATGTTTGAAAATAGAAACAAATATGTTTCTTTTAAAGTTATTGCCTTCCCTTCATGATAGCCTCTCTCAAGAACTTGTATGCTTGATCTGGAGAGTTTCAATAGTTTTTTATATGAACTGTAGAATTTCTTGGACTCTGAGCTTGTAATGAAACCTAACATCAAATTTTTTTGAAAGGGCGATAAGCACGAGCGAGCAATGCAAAAAAACTACAGACGAAAAAGCTAAGGTTTCTTACAATAAGCGAAGTTTCACTGTTTAATATTACCCCTAATGTATATGGCGGTAGTAGACAAATTCTCCATTAACCTGAAGCTGTAGGCCTTCCCAAATTATTGCTCTGTGATTGCTGTTCCCAGATTGTTTTATTGGAAATGCTCGAGAAAGCTAGATACTTGATCTAAATAACCGTAGGATGGCCCCCAAGAACAATATCATCCACTGCCCTGTTAAAAATATACAGTGAATTATTGTTACCTTCAGACTTAAAGGACATGTGTCGTGAACATGATTGGCTACTGCAATACAATTGTCTCTTTTGTTTAATACAAAACATGGAATCGAGGATGATTTTTTACGGCAGTAAAAATTCAAGAAGAAGAAATGAAAAGTCACGAAACAATGGAATTCCACTGCAAACGCTTTTGTTTTATTAGCCAACTGCGACATATGCCCTTTAAGACCATATCCCCTTCAAAAGCAGCTCTGTACTGCTTACATTTTTATAAAAAGAAACTTTTCGGCTCTTGCATCCAAGAAGTTTGATATATGTTTTCGTATACTGTTTTTAACAGTTTGCACGTGTCATGAAAAAGGAACGCTGTACGATTTATGCCATCCACTGCCTGCCCATAACTACAAATGCATTTGTAAAGGAGGTTACAGTGGAGACTTCTGTGATCAGTGCGACGATTTCTTTTACGGCTATCCTAATTGCATGCGTAAGTATTTCATTATTAAACGTATTCTCCTGATACTCTTATACGTGTTGTATAAACCTCGAGTTTGGCCTAAGCCATTCTTAAATTTAGCACCAATCAAAGGTGTCTTAGCTTCAGTTCTGTAGGAGAGAAGTCTTCAATTCAATGGATTGGCTCACCTATGATTTTCTATCCTTTCGACGAAAAGCCTGCACTTTTTGTTGTGGTTGATGTTGGCACAAACACTATTTTGGGAATTTTTGTAATTTTTGCCCCAGAACGTAAAATAACACCATGAATTGCTATGAAAAACGAGTTAAGTATGTCACGATTCGGGTGAGATTTGGTCAACGAAAGGTTTCAAGTTTGTTAATGGCTGTTCAAAAAGTTATAAACAGGAACAAAATAGGTTGGAAGGGGAAAGCGCTTGTGCTCATGAGACGATATCTCAGCCAATTCGTTACACAATCAAGTGATTTTGCACAAATGGAAGTATTTCATGGTGCTTTTTCAGGTTATAGGATCCAAATAAAAAATTCTAAAAAATAGACTTTGTGCCATCATCACTTAAGAACTCGAAGCCTTAAAATCGAGTTGTGCGGGGCATCACGTCAATCCCATGCGTATTGCTCTGCTTGTAGTTGGAAGCACGTGTTGATTATTTTCATAAATAACGGCTAAAAATATTTTTTTACAAAACTTATCGCTCTCATACAATTTAAGACAGTTATCTATCTAGTGGTAGATGCGATGTCTTCTACAGTAACATACATGACGCCCATGCTTTCATAGTGTTTTACTCGCTATATAACGTGACATTGTTGAATTTATTTATCGTAATTTAGTAACCTGTTCAATTAGAAAGGTTTTGTATTCGTCTTTTTTACATATGCGTATCTATCAAAATTGTGCAAGTTCACCTCACCTGTAAGATGTTCTCACCTGTAAGATCTTTAATTTGTATGCCAGCCACGTAGCTGCAGAGGGGCACGGGGGGCTGTGCCCCCCCCCAAATGAAAATTTTTACAACAGCTTGCCCCCTCTGGCTACAGTTTTTCCAAATGATATTTTGAAAATTTGGCATATTTATAATTCCATGACCTTGATTTTGTCCAAATATATCTGTTTGTTATATATCTGTTTTCTATCTTTAAAGCCTGCCCCCCCCCGAGGTATGGTTCTTGCTCGAGTTTGCCCCCCCCCCTATCGAACACCTACAGCTACGTGGTTGTTGTATGCTTAAGTTAAAAAAGTATGACTTGATTCGAAAATAAGAAACTAAGCAGAAGTCAAACTTAATTATTACAACCTGAATTGTACTGTTCGGCTATCTCTTTCACTGAGGCTCTGGTACCCATTGTAAAGCAAAAGTATCGACGAACCTGGAATTATTAACTAATTTGTTCTTTTGTGTTGGAAAAATCTAGTTTTTGGAATGTTTTTTGTAATTGCTAGTCTGCTCCTTAATTGTATACTAAAACAAATTTTCTAACATTCCTACTGCCAGCGTGTACCTGCAACCATTTTGGTTCAAAAACAATAAACTGCCATCCTGACACTGGACAATGTGATTGCAAGCCGAGAGTTGGGGGACAAACGTGCGATCGTTGCTCAAGTGGATATTACAGGTTTCCTATTTGTCAGGGTATGACCTTTTGTAACTTTTTTGTACTCTTAACACGCCTAGTTGATATCCAAATTAACATTGAGATTTCATTTCGCATGAAGTATTGTGTAGGTATGCTGGATGTTTCTAGGTGTTCTTCTAAGATAGAGTGAAGGGAACCTTTTACAGCAAACTTAATCTATACTTAGCTTGGATTTTGTGATATCAGGGTTCGTGCATTAACTGCTAAGGTTGCAGCACCTGTGGTTTCAAATACTTTTCTGTTTATATATTATAAATTTAGTTTTTCGCATATAAGTTTAGGCGGTGGATAGCATTTCAAAGCTGAACGGGAACATATAAGAAGGGGGACTATGTTGCAGAAAAAGGGCACCGTTTCAAGAGTAGTAAAGAGGATACTTTTGAACGAGAATCATTATCATAAAAGTTAGAATGGTACGTGCCCCAAATGCCCTTTATTCTGACATCCAGGTACAAGTTAACTTTTCCGATGCATATTTCAGTTGTTTATGGTAAACACACGGGTAGATATGAAATATCTTTTTTTTGCAGATTGTTATTGTCCAAGGAATCAAACAAGTACTGACATTTGCAATCGCTTCACTGGCGAATGTTTCTGTGAGGAAAATTTCCAGGGAGACAACTGTGAGCAATGCAACTTGGGATACTTTGGCTACCCAGAATGCAAAGGTAGGTGGACTTTTCAAGAATAGCACGATAACCCACGAATGTCAGTTTTCCATCACATTCAAAGGAATAAGGAAGTAACTTAACTCTAAACACTAGTGACATTCAGAATTAACATTGAATGATTTTATTATTGTAAGCGTGTTAAGTACAAGACAAATTTAAATGAAAACGACTTGTGCCAATCGGAGATCATCCTGTGGACAGTTGGTACAAGATAGATTCAAACCATCCTGTGTAATTAGACTAGTCTGTTTATTATACATTCCATCTCTTAATTAGCCAGCTAAAGCGTTGCCAACCGACAAGTAGACGGAGATTTACAATACAGCACAAAAGCATTGTTCATGAATTATATGAAATTAGTGAGAACTTATGATGAAGTGAGGCTATCAAAGCAAGTGGAGTGTAAAGCTATCAAACGTTCTTTAGCTGTGATTTTTGAGTGATTTGTAGGAACAAGGAATGTCTTTCAAACGTGGAAAATTTTATATAAATTTTATTGACAAAGTAATATACTGCTGATCATAAGAATGTTAAAACTTCCCTCCAGATGAACCAACAATTTTCACTAAGGAAATATTTAGAAGCTAATTTTCTACTAGAAGCTTTATTTAAGTATTTCGGGCATATAACCGAACATGTGGATATGTTTTACAGCTAATTGAAACATTTAGCCAAAGAGCCATCAGGTACTGCAAGGTTTAAAAATGCTATAGAAAAGCCAGCTTTCAACCTTTTTGTGCTGTTTTCAAATTCTTAGTTGGTTTTCTTGTAGCTTGCAGCTGTAACCTGAATGGCTCCACATCTACTGACTGTAATGTCACCACTGGACAATGTTTCTGCAAGGAAAACTTCACTGGACTGAAATGCGACATTTGTCTTAACCCAGAGATGACAGGAGAAAACTGTGACGTCATGCAAGGCAGTCTATATAAAGATAAAGATGTTAAGAATGAAACATTAGTTACAGAAGAGAAAAATGTTATACCAATTGTAACGGTTGATGAAAAAAGTAACAAAGGCGAGAGAGCTAATGAAGATGAAGGAATTAAAAGCGACCAATTCTGTGATCATTCGGTGAGTCGCATGGTTTCGCAATGTCTTATTTTCTTGGTTTGTGTTATTAGGTGATCAGCTCCATGGTCCGTCATCTAGATGTTTTCTATTACTTTTATGGTAATAATTTCTGGCAGGAGTGTCTGAATACCGCCTTTCTGTCAGCTTTCAAAGCTTTAGGGCTGTCACTAAAAGCTTTCGCGATTTGCATTATAAGAAATGTGCTTATACCCCCGAGGCAACCTGCCTCAAGGCTTACATTAGAGTAGAAACAGAAGTCCCTACAACCTTTTCAAAAGATCCTTGTTATATGCTTGAAAATTATCAAACCAAGACAAAAATAGCATTATCTAGATTTATCCTATCATTATCTTGCAAAGGCTTATTGCCATTTTCGATTCACTCGTGATTAACTTAACTTCAGGTAACTTTTCTTTTTTTGTAGCTTTCATGTCAAGATGGCGGCCAGAAGACATATTCATCATGTCGTGATTTATTTTATAACGACACAGAAAGCCGAGTATCAACATGTGTTGACTGTGGATGTTTTGCTGAAGGTACAATCGCTTCTATTTTGGACTGCGACAAAAACACTGGGAAATGCCCATGTAAAAGTCACGTGCATGGAAGAACATGTGACACGTGCAAAGATGGTTACTTTGATGCTGGACATGGAAATTTCCTTGGATGCAGGGGTGAGTGAACCTTTGATGGTATAGAGTTGCTGCAAATGCATGGGAATTTGTATTTACGGCTTTGAAGAGTTTTATGTATAAAACAACAGTAAGATAAAGAGTCATAGGCCGTAGCAATGATTGTTTGTGGGGAGAGGGGGGAGGGCAGGGGGCTCAAGGCCCCTCCAAAAGAATCATGGAAATACTTTGGTTTCAAATAGCAATTTATTTGCTCCTATTGTTTTTAAATAAAAGTGCTACAATAAATTGACTCTCTTCTTTGCTACTGCCTTTACTTTTTCAAAAAGTTGGTTGTTTTCAACATAAGATATAACTGAAAATGTCTTGTGAAAATCTGAATTATTTTTTGTCAAAGCAAAAAAGGGGAATTTCGTCCTTTTGCAATAAAGCTTTTTCGACTTTTGATAAAATTTGTAAGAAACAAACCCCGATTTCCAGGTATGGTTACCAGTAGACTTTCGCAAAGTCTATTTTTGTTAAATCCGTAAGCCATTCATACTACTTTGGGGGCAAATAAAAACTGCGAAGGACACTAAACTGCGAAGGAGATGATAGAGGGCGAAAGAAAAATTCTTAGACTTCAGGGTCTAAAGTTAACAGGGTCTTGTTATTCGCTTCTCTGTAGAATAATTTCCACGTTGAGTTATGCAGATACGTCATTGTATTGGAGCGTTGATATAGAACGTTGTCTTACAAACTCCGGACATGCTAGTTGAATTCCGGAAAAAGTCAAATTCCGTAAATGATTGTTAAATTTTATGTCTGATTTCGCCACAGCTTGTCAATGTGGAGTGGGCTCATCGATTGGTTTGACATGTGACAATTCTGGCAGATGCACCTGCAAAAGAAACATCGAAGGACATCGATGCGACAGGTAGCTTTCCCTAGAGATTGCCGGTACATTCTGATATCATTCGAACGCCCATCAGCATGTGGATTCTCTAGCACGTGGTGTCATAGGATATTTCTCTAGTCAGCTTGCGCTGCGTTTATACGGATAAAGTTCATTCTTCTTTCGACGAAGATGAACGGCTTTCGATTGAAACAAAAGCAAACGATACCATGACTTTCTTTAGGGAGATCGTGGGGAGATTATGAAACACGATTCAGAACGTCAGACTCCTTTCCTCAAACATTTTTGAAGTCTCCTTACCAATTTTCTTATACCAAAATTGTCACAGTACTTGCCTTTTATCTCGGACCTTGTTGTCTTTGAACATCCAACATCCCACCTTTCTCTTGTTAGGGCTTTAGGAATAGCCTTTCGGTATTGCACTAATATGATCAACTAAAAGAAAAGCAAACTTGAAGGCTAGAAGACAATGTATCAATAGAGTTGTCAAGTGATGACGTCCCAAAAATCTATTTTTAAAACTTTGAAATTTGTTCCCATAACCTGAAAGAGCATTATGAAATTCCTCTAAATCTGCAAAATCAGTTAATTATACTACGAATTGGCTGAGTTATCACCTGATGAGCATAAGCTCTGGCCCCATCTAACCTCTGTAATTTGGTCTCAGTGCATAACTTTATGAACTGAGCCAAATTAACAGTAATCCGTTAGCACACTTCCAATCTTCTATTGGCCATAGCTCACCCAATTTTTGACAAATTTAACTGATTTTGCATATATGGAAGTATTTTATGGTGTTATTTTATGCTATGTGGTCAAAATTCAAAAATTCAAAATATAGTTTCTTACGTCACACACGAGAACTCTATAAACAGGCTTTTAGAAGATTCGTGAAACTCGGATTAGCATCTTTGTACTGTCCTGCTTTATAAATCATAACCTGTACAGCTCTGCTTAAGCTGCAAAACTGTAAATTTCATACACAAACTCTAAGAAATATGACAACAATACTCTTATGCTCCTGTATCTAAAATAGAGTCTTGAGATATCTGAATAAGAACTAACCAATCGGATTTTCCTTCATTAGGGTTCGCAAAGGAAGCTACTTCCTGCCAAGCCCATATCAGCTCAAATACGAATTTGAAGATGGAATATTGGATAATGGAAACCCAGTGGCATACGAATACAGTTCTTTTGTCTTCCCGGATTTTTCCTGGAAGGGATACGTGCCGTTTGGATATGGACAGGTTTGAATTTCATTTGCAAATGTTCACGGCAATTATGTTAAACACCGTATACAGGGACACATGGACCGTATACAGAATTTCTGTTTAGAACTGTGGCGGTATTCAAAATGATAATTCAACCTCGTTTGTTTGGACTTGCAAGAAGGTACATCGTATAGCTATAATCAACCAGAATTTATTATGTTAAAAGAGCATTTGTGAATCCACTGAGAAAAGTGCAAGCTAGTGACAAGGTCAGAGCAGGACTCAAACCACAGAATTGCTCTGTACATTGTTGTTCAATCAAATGGCCTATCTCATTACTCAGAATGTATTACTGAAATCATGTTTTGCTTTCAATGATATCAATATCATGTTAAACTATTCACAGCCTTGTAATATGCGAATTTTTAAAAAGATATTCATGCTTTGAAAGTAATGTTATGACCGATCTTCAGTTTATATGGAGAGAGTATTTCCTTGCGAATTTTGTACCAGTTATCAAAGTCTGTATCATCTTCTAAGTGCTTTGTCCCTCCAGGACGTTGACGATCTTGATTTCCAACGCTCTCTATCCCTTGACAAGATCAACATTTCTTAAACCCTCCTGCCAGTATTGAGGTCCATGTTCAGTTTCGTAATGTACTTCTGTCTTTGTCCTCCTCTACTTCTTCTACCCTTTAGATCTCATCGCATGTCCTCAGAACTACAATTTTCTTTTCCTTTTAACTTTCAACTGGCTTCTTTTTCTTCATCCTTCTTCATCACAAACTTCTCATGATTAACTCTGTCTGTCAATCATATTCTTAAGAACAACATTGGCACAGATTCAATACGTTCTTTTTATGCTTTCCACTCATTTCCATGATTTTACTCTATCTAAAGTATCTCAGACAAACACAAAGAACTTTAGGCTTCTTGTGTTCTAAAAGAACTTATCCTTTTGATTTTTGTCTATATACTAAAAGCTTTACATCATGCTTATTCCTGTGACAAGTTGTCTGAATTACTTGAAATTAGAAAACTTGCTTCAGGATCATTTCAAATTTTGATGTTTTAATATTCCTGCTTTTGAAGCTATTTGTGATCCTTTGCAGGAAAACGTCACACTGAAAATAAACGTGGTAAAAACACATCGATACATGCTTGCAGTGAAGTACATTTTGGCTGGGACGAAACAAACCTTTGCCACCGTTAATATCCGAAGTCTACAAAGCAAAGGTAAACTTGGCTTATCTGTTTAATGATTCCAGAAGTTATCGCTACAATCCTGGACAAAATTGTTGAGACAAAATGTAATTTTTGCAGTTTTCTACTTTACGTTGTCAATGTAAGTTCGGATCCCAATTTAAACCAATATGAAATACCTCTTAAAGAGCCAAATCAGTTAAATCTGCTGCAAGTTGATCGAGATACAGCAAACGAAAGAACTGAGCTTTGCTACTTGGTTTTTGTTGTTTTTGTCCTGGTTCCTAGCTTCTAAAGCCATTACAAAAATAACATGAATTTAATGGAGAATTATAATAATGTGCCTGTGCTCATTAGCCATATATCCACCATTCTATAGCACATTGAACTGATTTTGCACATTTAGAGGTAGTTCGTTTAATGCTGTTTCAGGTTATGTCGTCCGAATTATGAGAAACTAAAACTAGACTTTATAATGTCACCACTTTGGAACTCGGTTTGTCTCCCTTGATTCCCTGAAAAAATTTTGCCCCCAACATTGGGCATCTGGATTGTAAATATTTATTACATAAATGTAACCAACAATTTGTTTGTTTGTAGTGCTAAGACAATTCAACAGCACGGTGAAGTTCGATTCTGACGTGGAATATCGGAGTAAATATGCTACCTCTTCTGAGTTGAGTGACATTGAACTGACTGCTGGAGAATGGGAAATTCGTGTGTCCTCAAAATCTATTTCGCTATATTTGGTAAGCGTTTCTCTCCGTCTCTTTCTAGAGATGCTTTATTTAAGTAAATTTAGTCGAGGATAGGAGTAGGTTTTTGCCTTAGCAGATTTTCCACGTATTCATAAGCCTTTTTTGATTTACTTCAACTTAAAAGGTAATCGAAAAAATATCTGGATATCTCCCTATTTCACAGAACTTTGATTTGTTTTCTTGATTATCAGATTCTTAAACTCTCACCCTTTCTTTCGTTAATTGAAGCCAATAGGCAATATCTTATTTTTTGCGTTATTTGTATAAACTATCGTAATAGCTTGTCGAAGATTTAGCGAATGAAAATAGCCAATTAAACGCGTCGTTTGATACCACACCGCAGCTGGATATCATCATTCCCTAGCTATGTGAATAGAGCCTTGCTTTCAATAGAATCAGTTATTAGGTAGCTGTAGCCTTTCATGCTAAACAATTATCTGCCAGACTTGAATAAAACATAGACCTTACGATTGACACTTTGAAGTGACGACTACATTGCGTGAATTTAATACTTTGAATTTAATATAGCATTGAGCGATTTGATTTGTTTTTTCAATTTAACCAGAAAAATGAAGCTGGTTTAACTGTGTCAGTGACAATCCTTGCGGTGGAAAATTGTTAATGTATGCAAGGGCTGTACGTATATAAGAGCCTTGTCTAGAACCTTAAAGGCAGGACTTTAGAATAGCAGCCTGTTAATTAAGAACCTATTCAGGCTGCCAGAAGAAAACCTAGGTTTCTTATGCAGGTTTCTTTTGTAGCCCACTTTTAAGAACATAGCCTGTCTTGATAGCGGGCTTTGCCTGAAACATCGTTAATATAATTAGCCCTCTCTTTGCTCGTACATTCTTATTTCCAATTTCACGTTTAAGGTATAATTCATTAAATGCTATTACGCATTCCTCAATAGGATCACATCTCTCTTGTCCAAGAAGAATACTACAACCCGAAGCAAGTTCTCAGCCCGATCCCAAACCCATGCAATATCCAAAGCTTGTTGACTGATGTCTGCAGCATGTACGAGCACCTGAATCTCGATCAGGAAGATTTTCATAGTTTTCCTGGAAATACAGGCTTTCTGAGAGAGAGATCAGATGAAATCGAGGCTTTGGATTTCGAGGACCCAGATATGCTGAGACTGTTGAATCTAGACGGATTAGCAATGATAAGTGCCAACCAAGTATGTAACTTTATGTATTTTGTATTCCTCCAGGCGAGAACCCGGGCTTTATCCGACCTGAAAGTTCGCCCCGGTTTGAAATCTCCATGGCAATGGAAAATTTTCAAAAGTTTGAGCAAACTGGGGACTGAATATCAAAAGTGTTTTAACTGGCCAAGCCTGAAAATCTCAAGTCAAAATTTCAGCACAAATCAAACCTCAACCCGGGGTGAAGCTCAACCTCTTGGCTCATTCGTCTCTTGTAAAGCTCCTCTTTGACAGAGCTGTGATCATTTCATTAATTTTTTGGTCAATTTCTTTGCGATTGTTATTAAAGATATATGCATTCACTTTTTTTCTTGCACCAGCTTCTTAAGTAAATTTGTTTTCTTTTCTTATTATTCATTTCATATTGAAATATCTTATGTTCTACTCATTCTGTCGTAAGATTGAAAGGTCTGCTCATGATGTTGGCAAATAAATGATTTGCGTTTTCAAGAATATTTCGAGACTGAGAATGACTGGCTGAGTTTGAATAACATAACGGAAAAGGATGCATGTTAAATCTGCGTGTTTTGAAAAATAGAAAATATTTCGCACTGGTGGCAGCCGTGGGATCACAACAACACAGCAAGGAAATGTTTTTCTACATACAATTCTGCAGCACACGTAACTGACATCCTTTTTAAAAATCTGCTGGTGGATCGGGTCTATGCAGGATGCGAGGTGTCCTGTTATATCAAATAACGACGATCATTTAGTTCTTGTTAAGTGCTGACCAGTGCATTCAGTTTTTGGAACTAGAAGATTGAATTGTGGGTCTTACCGGATGAAGATGTTATTAAAGGAAAAATATCAAATCAAATAATCAACAACAAAAAAATATTCAAATGATTCCCGAGATGTTTGATATTGGAAAATTCTGTCTACACTTAGAATATGTTCCGTGAGAACATGAACGAGATTCCCACACAAAAGAACGCCAAAATGAATTTCCTCAAAATTTTGAGGAAAGCCAATAATGATTCAAAGTCCAGCAATTTTTAACTTTACAATCGCTTCTTTTTCAAGGTTGCTGTTTATTTCAACATCAGCGTGAATGCAACGGGGCCATACAAACTGGTTGTGGAGTACTTCAATGCAGACCAAAGGGCTTACAGAATAGAACTTATTGGTAAGCAACTTTATTCACATACACGATAGAGAAGCTTGTTCTATTGCATTCATTTGGTGGGCCTGCTGAGATCTGTAGGAGAGGCATGCTATCGAAAAAAATTGGATTTTCAACACCAATGCTAGTTTACTGCTAGGAATAATGTTTGTTTGTGCTTTATATTCTATTGTAAATAGACACTGCTTTACAGTAAGAGATTGTAAAACCTCTGAGAAAAGATATTATCATTTCTGTCACATAATCTTGGAAATAATGAAAGTTCCTTTTTCCCGGTCTGTCATAAAGTGCACGTTTTTGTTGTATAGAATAGGACGGTTCTCAGCTGCTTGTTCCAACTTTACGCTTATTTACATCGTTAGGCAACTGTTACATTAATGCGAACATCTTGGAAACAGATGTTGTAGACCTGATGCAAAACTCAATTATTTTGTATGGAGTTATAGATGTACACAAAGTTTAGTCTTGAGTTAAAGAGGTTTGTTTCCAGGTCCAGGAAGTCCACAAACTAAGCTCGCTAGAGGGTGTACCATAAAATTCCTTTAACTAAATTTTACATACCTATTCCTTTCTTCTGTCTTTTTACACAAAAGGCCAGGGAACAAACGGTGATCATTGGATGGCTGCACCCTGCGCTTTCAAATTTCTTTGCCGATCTGTCGTTCTTACAAACAGAAACACGCCGTCGTCACTTTATCTTTCAATGGACGAAGTCAACACTGTTTATTTCACTGGGACAGTTGAAGGAATGATCGGTATTGTATGTAGAATTATCATTTCCTTTTCTCTTCAATGCAGTTCTATACATTTTATATATGTTTACTATGGTAATAGCGTTCTTAAGTGATTAAGTCAAAAAAATCACCCTATAAATACCGTAACTCTGACTCGCTCTATAACATCAGAGTTTCAGTACATCCAGACTTTCCAGACATTGATAAGGTGAAAATCGCTTGAACTCGCTTGAAAATGCTTTTAGAGAACTTCACAAACTGGAATCTATCTAGACCTGTGGAACTAGGCTCTCGGGTAGATACTATGGGAACTCATTGAACTGAGCAGAATTTGTGGGATAGTTTAAAGCAATTTATTTTATATAGCTCTGTAAAAGGATAATAAGTGAGGCTAAGGTCATATCATGTAATGGAGGCATATCATCGTAATGTGCAGATGGAAAGCAAACTAGCTTGATCGATTAAGTCTAGAACAGTTATGAGTGTTGTATGTTCTATTTTATCATGTTCAAAGTTTTGCTGTTGATTTTTGCCCTTACAGATATATGTATACGGGCTTCTGATTGGTTGACATAGGCAAATAGGAACGTGGCGAGGGGTGCGCTGTACCAGAATCTGTCTTCCCTTTGACCCCCTCTTGTAAAAAAAAGCTTGCCCTGAACTCAAGTAAACATTAGTTTTTTTCATAAAATGGTTCATTGCGAAGGCTCAAGAGTGCAAAATTTAACGAACCCTGTCAAATATTGATAAGCCTGCGTCGCTGCCTCCAGAATATAGTCTGCGATGCAGGCAAGATATTGGTTTGATATGAATCATTTTTGACTTAGTTGTAGGTAGATTTAGTTTAGCAGAATCATTTTTAACATACTGTCCTTTGTTCCTAGCATCGAATTGTTGCCATACCAGATAAGGTGTACACAAACGAGTATATCGAGCCAAAGTTTAGCTGCATCGCAAGTAACGGACAGTGCCTAGACTATCCAAGGCTTTCACTTTTGCAAGGAAGCATTCCGATGGTTAGGAGTGACAAAGTGAGTGTGGATGCCTCTGCAACCCTTTGGCACCGTTTTGTTAGGCCGCACTACTTTGCATAGTGTGAATTAAAAATATCCTTGCGCTTATTCCGCAGTTTTTAAGAATTCAACGATAAAGTTTACAAGGATGCAATATTAGCTTAATCTAAATGCTGCGTATGTTTAGGAGGCTCCGCATTTGCATGTTTTTGCTAGATATATTCAACTTCATCAAAACATCTTCACAAGGACCCTTAGAGGGGTGAGAAAACTACTGCTAGATAGCTGTGAAGCAATGGTGACATTTAGGACGTTAAAATCCTTTAAAAAACCACAGAAGTGTCATTATAACACGAAGGCTAAGGGATGGGTCACATATTTTTATTTGTCGGTTTCTATACATTTGGTTTTCATAAATGTTTTACAGGGGTTTTACTTTATTTATGCTGGATTGATATTTTGTCGATTATTATTTTTATAATGATAATCTTAATTCAGCGCAAAGGTAAACTGAACTAACCAAAAGATAGGCCTAATCTTAATTTGTCTTAATATTTAAACCCGCTTTCTAACTCAAGCTTGATCTGTGCGCTTTTGATGGGGGAGGGGGGGGGGGGAGATCTGTAAAAACCATCAAAATAATGTTCGACGGGCCAAACATGGCATAGGAGCAGAGTAATATCAATTTGGAACAATATTTTTTTATCTTACAATGCTTTTCTAATGACAACCATTAATCTTTTACTGACTTTAGGGACATGCATTCACGGCTGTTCTTCCTTCTTCGTCGTGGTTCGTTCTAGTCTTGCAGTATAAGCAACCCCAGTACACAAAATTTGGAATACAGATTACTCTTAAAATGGAAAATGACATCATCGTGAGATACCTCGAGGTTGATTACTGTCCCAGTAACACTGGTTGTCGTGTCAAAGAATCTTTCTATGGCAGCAAAGGGATGATACAGGCGTTCGTGAGAAGACCGAGGAAGCGTGACTTGGTCATTGTAAGTTTAAGAAATTCCAAGAACTTCTTAAATTTAACTGGCGGTTGCTTTACAATCGTACATGAATTTATCAAAAGCAAGATTAGATATCTGTTTTTCCAAGTTTGAATATTGGCCACTGAAGATAACACTCACTTTGCTACCCAAATCTCATGCCTAATGCGATCTTAAGATAATACATATCTGTATTACTCTACTGTTTATGTTTTACATTCGAATATTGGCCACTAAAAATATCACTTACTTTGCTATTCAGAATCTCTTTCTTAATGCGATCTTCAGGCAATATGTATCTGTAGTCTATGCTACGGTGCCTATGTATTAACACTGCGTGATAGCTAATGAAGATTGTTAATAACTGGCCCCTAGCATTGTGCTCGTTGCCATGTAAAAATATACGCCTTTGCTGGTAGAAGAGAACAGTTCTACGTTCCACCTCTGTAACTAATGTTTTTAGTGATTTTCAAACAACATTTCCAGCTCTTTCTACGTGGTATCGAATAATTTACAACTGAATAATAATCATTCATCTTAATGATTTATATTGTAAACGTTCTCTTTCTCGTGTAGAGATCAATCAGCCTGCAATTGGACAAAGACTTTAAAAAATTTACCTTAGACCCAACCCATTTTGATATGACGGTGGAGTACAAAAAATCGTGCCTCGATAGCAATTCGCTGCCGTTGACAAAAAACTTACCACTGTTTTGCAAAAAGATGTTGTTTGCCCTGTCCGCTAGCATAAACAATGGTGCTTCCTCATGTCGCTGCAAATCACGCGGCTCAAAAGGCTCCAAGTGTGACAAATTTGGTGGTCAATGTGAATGTGGACGTAATATCATTGGAAGACAGTGCCAGTCTTGTCGGGCAGGGTTCTACAATTACCCATATTGCAGAAGTATGGTTTGCTAGCTTTCTTTGTATTGTCACTACTCTTGAGCTTACCGTTAATCCTCGAGTTAAAGTATAATGCCAAAATACAAATCAAAGTATTTTCAAATAATCAAAAAGATGTTTTAGTATAAAACATCGATATTTCATTATATTTTCGTCAATATCTCGTTTTCTTGGTTTTTTCATTTGCCGATTGAATGTGTTATCAATCATGTGCTAGAATGGCGTATCTTTCTGCTGTAGATCGATTAAGCCCCCATGGGGGCTCATTATAATGCAGAAATTGGCATATTTGGATGGGGGCTTATTCCAGAGTAGAGGGCTTATTCCAGGGTGGAGGGCTTATTCCAGGGTTTACAGTATTACTATCAATTGATGTCATAGCAGTGAAAGTTGCAGAGAAATTTCGGGTATGACATTTAATCAGTCAATTAGAAAAGCAGCTTATGTCAACTGCTGAGGCTGTAAAGCTGCAGTTTGTTTTTAATCTACACCCACTAGAATGGTTAAACGCAGCTGGTTCCGTAATTCAACCACAACCTCTATACTTCTTTGACTGTCTTACGCTCATGCCACTCATTTTGCAGAATGCCGATGCTTCATGGTCGGTTCGCAGTCTCCAGATTGCAACAAGAACGGACAGTGTGTTTGCAAGCCTCGATATGCTGGCTCTAAATGCGGCAGGTGTCAATCTGCCTTATTCTACAATTTCCCTGAATGCAAACGTAAGTACAGCGTACATTGAGACTTAAAACATTTTGACGTTTGATGATGGTATCAGAAATAAAAAAATTGCGTTTTGGAGACACGTTTAAGTACAGTTAAGATCCGGGCATTTGATATTTACTGGTACTTCATAGTGATAGGCCAATTCTTAGAACCACATATACGTAAGCCCACCCGAGAGGGGAAAAAGGAGGGTGGGGAAATTGCCCATAGGCCCGTAAGCAAATTAAAACCGCTGTTAATGAAACTGTTTCTATAAAAAAATATGACACTTAATAGCATGTTAATTGCAAATCATTAGCCCAAGTATTGTGCCTGCCCCTCGGTCTGATGTGCAGATATCTACAAACTTAAAATTCGTAACTATTTGTCTCATACCAAATAAAAATCGTCAAAATTCTCCTGAAGACTGTTTGGATACTTGATTTTTGATGACAATATTTGAAATTAAACCCAGTACTACGTTTTAGAACAGTCAAGGTCCAGGCATTTGATACGTACTGGTATGCAAGCCTAATCCTTTAAACAACATATATATACTTATAATAGATTCAAGGCTGTTAGTTTCAGGGCCCCGTTCGATCGTCAAAATTCTACCAGTTGTTACTTAGATACTTGATATTGGATAAAAGTAGATCGTAGAAAAGTAGATAAAAGTAGAGGCGTAAAGCATGAAATTACAGATGGCAACAGTAGATCTTGAGGCCTTTGATACTTTCCTATATGTTCATGTTTTGAGAACTATGAACGACAGCGTTGTTATAAATTGTAACACTGATTCTCACATCATACCTCTTGATACCACCGTGGTCTCTTTTTCAATTTGCTGGTTAAACTGTTTCTAGCTTTACATAAGTGCAGTGATAAATACTATTGAAAGGTATACAGGAACAAAGCAATACGACGACGAGAATCCAATGTCACGAAATAAATTTTCAAAATAAATTAAATTTGAGAGACTACTATTGTCCTTCTCCTTCACAGCGTGCAACTGCAACACCTACGGCTCACTCGGACTCTTCTGCCATTCCCGGACAGGGCAGTGTCAATGCCTTAGAAATTTTCGCGGGCGCAAATGTGATAAGTGCCAAATAGGCTTCCATCAGTTTCCAAACTGTATTAGATGTTCGTGCTTCGCCGCTGGTGTCAGTACTAGTATTGATGGAGGGCATACATGCTATCCCGGACCCAATGTAAGATCAATAAGCTTTGAATCCAATTTTTCATTGTTATCTTGGTCACATAATTCTTCAATTTCTTCACCAGCTTTTTCTCAATTTGTTTCTTTTTCAATCTTCTAATCTTGTCAATGGCGTCTCATTTCTATATTTTCTACATCTTCTTCTTCATTGCAATTTTACCAATTTCTCCTTTCTTTTACATAGATAATTTTATCTTTTTATTCCAGTTACTAATTACAAATTACATTTCCATTTTTCAAGTAACGTCATTTTTCTGATCTACCAATCATTTTTACCTCAAAGTTTATTTTTGCCCTCTTCTCGCCTTTGGCCTATTCTTTCTTCGTTTTTAATTAGATTTCTTTCAAAATCCGGGAGATTGAAGAAAATAAAATCCGTAGACAGAAAGTCTCATTCAACTGAAAAAACCTAAAATAACTTTTCCCACAATGCAGTTTAATGAAAATTTTCCAATATATCTTTCTGCGGCCTATACCCTTCTCGACTGCTACATTTGATTCTCCAGCCAAGAAGATTTGTATCTTAGTCCCTGAAACTTCTTCTTTTCCAATTAGATAGGATTTCATTTTCACTATTAATTTTGTAAATCTTTCATTCTAGTTTGTAATTTTTGTTGTTAACAGTGCACACTAGTAATGCCATTTATTTCAATGATCGGGCATTACACAATTATACTATTGTAATTCCACAGGGGCAGTGCACATGCAAAGAGCACGTCATGGGTGATCTGTGTAATCAATGCAAAGATTTGTTTTATGGTTTACAAATGTCAAAACCTCTTGGTTGCTCTCTGTGCAAATGTCACACGATTGGCACATTAAATGGTGTTGGGATTTGTGACAAAGATACAGGGAGGTGTCCTTGTAAGCCTAATATCGACCCGGGTTCCAGAACCTGCGATTCGTGCAAAGATGGCTACTACGGGTTGAGCAAAAGCAATCTGCTTGGCTGCACAGGTGAAAAATCTCCTCTGTTTTACGTCATTTTTAGGGTAATGGTATTGGCGATAAATTTAAGGAACAATCTTAGCTTTCCTTCGACTTGAACTGCTTTGAAAAAAAAACGTGTTTAGAATTCCCTTCATTCTTGATTGCATACAAACATTTAAAGATATCTTACCAAGCCATTTCTACCGCATTTCGAAGGATATTCATAGCGATACGTATACACGTATACACATTTATTAACACGTCTACACGTTTGGCTTTTAAAAATGCTTGTTCTTTGGACCTGGTTAGGTTTAGCAATTACCATAGACGAGCAAAGGTTTGCAACCAAAATGGTGATTGCTAATTTTGAGCAGTGATTGCTTCTATCTTGCTTTCATGACGACAACAAATAACTCCTTATATTGATCGAAAAATTATACATACATTATTCCCGTGAAATGTGCTTTTTTAAATTTGTAGTTTTGAGAGATATGCGCTTAAAATTTAATTTTTTTATCAATTTAAAGCCCTTTTTGTTTAAATTTTTCGTCCAGATAGAATTATGTTGAGACTCTCTGGTTAACTTAGATATACTATAATCACAAAATATGTAGTTGTAGTGTATACTATGATTTGTTTGTCTATTCCAGCTTGTGATTGTAACCCTGGAGGGTCACTTAGCAATATCTGTGAGAAGAAATCTGGACAGTGCCGATGTAGGCCGAATGTTACTGGAAGAAGATGCGACAGGTCTGCCTTTTTCTTCTTTTACTTCTCTGCGTATTTCTTCTGCTTTTTTGTTTGCCCCCCCCCCAATATTTTCGAATACATTGGTCTGAATACAATATTTTGGAAAACAATGGAAAAATATAACGTCATCTTATCAAAACAATAGGCTGGCCCCCCAAAATAATTTGAGCAAGTGTCTGTCCCTGTTTCTAAATCAGAGATGGTTAGAATTCTTTTCCTATCATTGACCCAAATCTTTCATATGAAAAGAGAAATGAACATGATTTACGCTTGGAACGAAAAGTTTCTTATTTGATTCCAGTTCATTAGCTATAACAGCTCATTTAAATTATTTCATATTTTTGATTTTTTACAATTCTTGAAACAAATTCATATTTCCCGTTTAGGTTGCTCGATGACACATTTTATGTGCCGTCAGTTAGGCATTTGAAGTTCAAAGCAAAACAAGCGAAAACAGCAAAAGGAAAAAGGCTGTTTCCAGAAGTCGGATCAGAATTTGTGGCCATTGCTCAACATAAGGTAAGTAATGCTTTGATGATCTTTAGTCATGATGAATTTAACTTTGTTGCTTTATGCCATGTAATTCGATCGTTTGTCCCAGCTTCCTTACTAGGCCAAATCCCAAAGAACCTCTCTGTATTCTTGTTGAAGCGATTAGTAATGTTAAAAAGTCAATTTATTTTGAAAGGCCCCAGTTCAGTGGAGAGTCGACATTGAGGAAGACTCAGACTTCATTTTCATAATGAGCTACCGCATGAAAAACACGAAAGAGGCTGGATTGGATATCTCCATTTCCAATGCATTCTGTAAGTTTTCTTTCCTTACTTTAGATTTTTTCGGTATCTTTTAAGATTTTAGGTGGTAGCTCCCAATTGGTAGCTCCCAATTGGTAGCTCCCAATTGGTAGCTCCCAATTGGTAGCTCCCAATTGGTAGCTCCCAATTGAAATCTTCCACACAAATTAAAGTGACACCTGCATCAAGAAGGCTGATGGACTAGTCTGCAGAAATTCTCTTCGTTCTCGTTCCTTTCTTTACATTTACGGGTTTCAAGTGATTATGTATACTGTATACGAATGAAGTCATTCTGACAAGAAAACAGGCCTTTTCTTTTCGCTATTCAGTAAATAACCGACTTAATACTTATTACAAAAACACTTGAGATGCAATGTACAATTCATATTTTAATTACTTTTTTGCAATCCATGCGAATGGTAATTTTACACACAAACAGCATCGTGCAATGCATTCCATTAAAGGGTAGTTTTGCTTTTACACTTCGCTTTTCATACACCCATGGTGGGGGTAAATCTTACACAAAATTTTTAAAATTTTGTATTGTATAAATGATCTAGAGTTATATAAAGTGTAGCATAATAAAGGATATATTTTTTTAATTTTTTTTACTTTTGGGCAGATAAAATGATATTTTTGAAATATGGAAATATGCTACATTTGTCAATAATTGGATGTGATATGGCCAATGAAAGATGTAGTAATTGCTAACAGATTGCTGTTATTTTCGTTTTGTTCATGAAATAATGAACAGGAACCTGATTACAGTGATTTTACGGGGAACGAGCGTGTAGTCATGTGGGCACATTTAAATCATTTTGTAACACATTTATCTGATTCTGCACATTGAGTGGTACTTTTAAATGCTCAATTGGCGTTTGTGATCCAAATCCAGAGGTCCGAAATAAAATTTTTGTGATGTCATCACTATGGAGCCCAATGGATCCGCATCTGTATAATTGGTTTATGCAAAGAAAACGGACAACACTGGATCAAAAATTCTTCAGATGACTTTGAGATCAGAGTTAAAGTTAAATTCTCTAACCTGTCTTTGATTTGCAAAGAGCCTTTGTTGTGATAATTCAATAAAACGCCAGAAAGGCAACCTCAGATGGCAACAATCATCAAATGGAGGGGTCCAATTCGAGAATTTACGCTAGCAATGGGGGCTTACTCGAGAGGGGGGCTTATTGACAATGTGTAGTTCCAATTCAAGAATTTACGTTTGCAGTGGGGGCTTGTTCGAGGGAGGAGTTCAAAGGAGGGGTGCAAATTCGAGGATTTTCGGTATACCCTGTACACCGTTACAATGTCTTTTCTATTTCTCTTCTAGATGACTACACAGTGTTCAGCACCTCAACTACTCTCAAGAAAACATCATCAAACGACATAAATTCTAATTCTGGTCTTTTTATACTAAGACAAAACGGCAAGGACTTGCTGTTAAAGCTGTACACTTCATCGTACAATGTTCAACTTTTCACAAATACCACTGATTTGTATGTGGTGAGTACTGCTATATTTAATTCACACAGCAAGTTGCAAATGCCACTCCCTACTTTTCCTGGCAATTTTTTAAACTGTTCCTGTTGATTTTCTAAATCCCTATCGTCTTAAATCTCAGTTAACTTTTCATATCTGTGAGAGGAAGCGACCTGAATACAGCAATATAAGCTATTATGGTTATGCTAAACAGACACTCTATATATATACGGTTTTCCTTGAATTCCATTACCTGTATTTTACGAAAGTTTTATCAATAACTTCTTCTTGTTCTGATCTCATTTTCCGAGGGGAAAATCTCTCTAAGAAAATGTCGTACACCTTTTGTGAAAATCCTATTGTTTTATCTGAAAATCCCCAGAAATTCTTTTGTTTTAGACCAAATCTCGTACGCTATTTGCAAGAGTGAATCGTCCCTCGTCATTTTCTACGAATGTCACTTCCTTTTGCGTTTCTTCCTATTCTATCGCGTGACTCATTGGGTTCCAGTCTTCTCACATCTCCAGATCTCTTATAGACTGTTTTTGGAACAAATATGTTCTTTTTATACACGCAGTTATATAGAGTAGCATATGATATGTACCATTACATTTGTATCTCCCTAGGATTATGTATCATTGATTCCACAAAGCTACTTAAAAGGAGACAAGCTTGTCACAGTTGCTAGATTGCCCTGCACAGTGTTTGGAAACTCGGAGCCTTGCGTAAAATATTCTTATCTCAGCATTCCAAGGAGAGATTTTTATACGATAGAGGTCGAAAGCACAGGGAGACAAGATGCAGAAATGCTTGATCGATCGTTGTATCCTTCGTTGAATATCAATGGTGCCATCTTGCTTCGAAATAACAAGGTTTGCCTGCTCTTTTTGCTAGCCTCAAGATGAAGCAACAAATGCACGACTTAATTAATGATCTGATAAATTACTTAGAAGTATAAAAATTTATCTTTTTGATGAGACAAACATCTGCCCGTCTTGCATAAATAAACATACGCATCAGATAGATTATTACACATTGCTCACTAATGACAAAGTGGCCGTTACCCACGTAATCACTGACCGTTATACCGTCATCATCGACCGTCATACTGTCATCACCGACCGTTATATTGTCATCATTGACCGTTATACTGTCATAACTGACCATTATACCGTCATCACTGACCGTTACCCCGTGGTCACTGACCGTTTACTGTCGTCACTGACCGTTTACTGTCGTCATTGACCGTTATTCCGTCATCACCAATTGTTATTCCGTCATCACTGACAGTTATACCGTCTTCATTGATCGTTATATTGTCATCATTGACCGTTATACCGTCATCATCGACCGTTATACCGTCATCACTGACCGTTATATTGTCATCATTGACCGTTATACTGTCATAACTGACCATTATACCATCATCACTGACCGTTACTCCGTCTTCAATGATCGTTTAACCTTCATCACATACCGCTATACCGTCTTAACTCATTTGCCGTTATAGCTTGATCTTAGTTCTTTAATCTATTGCTTATAACAATTCCTTTTTTTCACTTTTAGCCTTTCACATTATCATTCAAACAACCGTCAACTGATTCCTTCTTCATACTCGTACAATACTTCAAACCTGATCCTGTCAATCTCGACCTTCTCATTCACATAAACGGACCGAATGGAACGCAGGTTGCTAAAGTTCCCCTTGCGTATTGTCCGTACGAGTTTGCCTGCAGACATGTCCTTTTGGAAAGCAATTCAGCCATTCAGATTTTCAAGATGAAGAAGGATGCAACGTACACAGTTTCTTTCTCAACATCAGATAGTGGTTTCGTAGCCTTGGTAAGTAGGAAAGGTATTTGATATTACAAGGCATCTTTTAGCTGGTTCTATTAATTACTAATTTTCATAATGTTGCTAATTTTCAGCAGGAAATTGATCATTAATTAATTATTAATATTTATTAATAACTATTGATAATTTCAAATAATTTTTTGTATGCAGGATCGCGTCGTTCTAATTCCGCAACGACTTTGGTCCTTTGAGTTCATCTCGCCAACGCCTTTCTGTGTTGCTGTTGATCGTAAGTGTACAAGGACGAGCCCAGTTCACACTGAAGGCCATATTAAACTGCATACAATCCGATCAAGACAGTACCTCACACCAAGGCATTTGCCGCCGAATATGCTGAACCCACTACTAAGGCCGCTGTATTTGCAGTCGGAAGAAGACGCTGCTACGGTTCGTAGATTGCATCTCTATCACTACATTACGCAGGGTGTCCATATTTATAGTGCATAGTTCATAGTGCATAGTGTAGTGTATATATAGAATTGTATATTATATAATATGTAGCGTAAAATGTATAGTGTATGTGTAAAGTATGAAGACCAAGGGTTATGCCTAAAGCTTGAATAGTTAGCTATTTAAGTCCTCAACTATAGTATATGATACAACATTCTAGGAGTTTTGCAAAAATCGGATAATAAATTTAATGTAAGCTTATATGCTAGTCTGACAAGTGTCTTAAGAAATATTATTTTAAACTATGTACGTCCTTTGCACTCCTAGCTCCCTATGGTAGATCACTTCACAAAGAATCTTATCTTCCCGCATGTCGGAAAGAATGTTACATTTTTACCAAGAAGCGTCAAGTAATAATGCACTGCTAGTGTCCTCTTAGATGTGTGTCATTTTCTTGTCTCTTTCAAATACGTTTGAACTTTTCAGTTAAGAATCGGTCATTTAGTAGTCATAGTCGTTAATAGGGTTCATATAGCAAAAAGATCAAATGTAATGAAGAATGAAGGAGACTGAAAAGTGCGTTGACAGGCTCCTCTTGATCCCTCCACATTGCGCTGCCTCTAGTTACTGATAAAGAAGATCTACATATATTAATACACCCAAAATTATGGCTCTTTTACCTAAAGGAAGCTATTAACTCATTTGAAAAGTTATTTTTCATATTCTAAGAGTTCGATTTTGATTATCTATGTCCCGGTTTTATAAGTCAATTAATTAGCGATTTTTTGACGTTTAGCTTGTCTTATAATAGAGGAATCTTCATGCTTCACATTTTGGTGAAGCATGAAGATTCCTCTATTATAAGACAGTTTCCAATCGATGCAAAACGTCTCCAGAAATGATTCAATATATTTATCAAAAGGTACTACAAGACCAATGTTTTAAGGCGAAGTTACATGAATATAGAATGTTTATTGGGCTGATGTTTCCTTACAAGCCTCAGCTTTCCTCTTCTGCTTTAATGCTTGCAAATGTAAGCCTTTTACATTTTTCATAGCATTTTGACCTAACAATGCATTAACACACATTTATCCCGTTTTAGAAACTCATCCGGTGGAATGTTCCGCTTGAACGTGGCTATTTCTTTGCGGTAGTGCATTACTTCCAGCCGTTTCACCCATCCACAACCGTTAAAGTTATCATGAACACATTTTACGCATCAATCGCCGGTAAAATCGAACTGAAGTTTTGTCCGCATGTCGAAGGATGCCGCGCGGCTGTCACCTCCGAGGACGCATCCTCAGACCGATTTGCAGGCCTCTACTTGAGTGGGAGTGTCATCAGTGCTACCATAAGATTCCCTAAGGGATTTAATGTCTGGATTGTAAGTATATTAAATTGAAAACGTCTTTCATCTGTTTCAAGAGCGAATTCAGCCATCCCAAACATGCAATTTAACTATCGGGCAGCTTTTACTAGAAAACCCAGATTGCGCAAAAACGTTTCGGACTATTGGTAGAGCCCGGTCGTCGTCTCATCTAGCAGCTTTGGAATCTATCGACATAAAGACGAAAAAGCTGCTTTTGTGTAGTACGGCGGAGTCCGTTTTCACCTAATGACTCCATTGATAACATTTTCAATAGGCAAGCGGCACTGATTGGGCAATCTCAACGGTCACGTGCTCGGGTTTCTGATTGGCCTATTTCGATCCACAACTGGGTATATACATTTCCTAGCGACGTATACTAAAGAGTGTTAGACGAAAACTTTAGTAGTATGTTTCAAAATGTTTGCTTTTTTCAAAGAAATTTTGATATCAAAGAAACTGTTCATAGGAGATCAAGGTCGTCGGGTAATTGAAAGCATCAATACAGATCTAACATGATGACATGACAAAAACCTATAGATTTTTGAATGAGGGCAAGGATATGGGAAATGGGATCTCTGCTACATATGGAAAATCGACAAAATGTTTTAGATTGGCTGAGGTATGACTGTATGAGAATAGACTCGTTCCTCATCTTATCAACTGTAATTTTGTATCTGTTAGTAACTTTATGAACAAAGTCAAAGGAACAGTAATCTTTTTTCCATTTTCCATAACCAAAAAGGTTGGTGCTATTTTAGGTTATGTGATCAGAAGTGAAAAACATTGAAAATAGTCAATTAATAATTCTATGGGGGTGATTTTCATTTACCCCATATCGTGTTCTGTATATCGTCATAGATATAGACCATAGAAAATATGTTCTTGATTCTAATCCATTCTTCAATCAAGTACCTCAAAATACATTGACAGCATTTCCTATATTAATTATGCTAATTATGTTAATTATGCTTAAACATTATACCCCACTCATGTTTACGAAGTTAACTTTGCATTTTCTGGTGCGAGGCTTTGCAAAAACCTATTCTTTTCCAGAATTACATCATGTTTATCCACCCATCACGTGATTACAGCCAAGAGAGCATTCTGCACGACAGGCATCTAAGATCCTCAGAAACATACAAGAAAAATTGCATAAGAAATTATGACATCATTCCAGCTGTAAAGAAGTCCTGTTTCAATTGGCTGTTTCAACTAGTTATGTCGTACAATGGTGGTCCGAGTCGGTGCGAATGCAGCCTTCAGGGTTCAGTAACACCATCCTGTGATCTGATTGGTGGGCAATGTCAGTGTAAGAATCATGTGACTGGACGAACATGTTCACAGTGTGCCGAGGGGTACTGGTTTTACCCTTTGTGCAGGAAGGCAATAAATTTATAAGGTACTTGAAATGATTTTTATACCATAAAAATAAGTAGGTAACTATGAAAAGAGAAATTTAAGTAAGAAGTCTTATATAATTTTATCTTTTTAAGGAAATTTTGTATTTAAAGTCATTTTTACGGTTATTAATTTGTAACAGTTGCAAAACTTGTATGAAACAGATTGTTAATATTTCAAAATATATGGAGATAATCATGCTAAGAAAAGTGTGGATTTTTGAAGCAATAACAGAAAAAGAATGGCCTGCAGGAGGTTAAATATTTGATGATATTATGTGCTAAATTGTTGCTACTTCCTTTCAATATTAAGCTTTTGGTTTTTGTCCAGTTTAATTTCTGAAAAAGGAACATCAGTAAGTAGAGGATCTTGGAGCTGTTTAACATGTGACTTTTCAAAACTTTTAATGGAATGGTCAGTATATGATGGAAGCAAAGCAAAAATTTTCTTCTGAAGTCATACACAGTGATTAAATGTCTTCGTGACAGAGGGCTTTCTAAGCTGAGCCATCACTTCTCTTAAATTCTATAACTCATCATCATCATCATCATCATCATCATTAACTTTATTTCGGTGTCAAATAAATTTTGCATACTTCATAATTGGGGACACTTGATATGCAAATAGAATATCACTTTTACAATTCAAAATTTAGAACCAGTTTAGAATTTTACAAATATGTAATTAAAAGTACCCTAGTTCAAACGTTATTGTTCACAGAAGTGGCAATTACCGTTGTGCTGGTCAGGACTGACAAAGATCCGAACATTTTCTTAAGTTTCTTTTGAGTATCCCAAGTTTTAACTATTTCTAATCAGGGGCGGACACTTAATCAAATATTGGGGACAGGGCAAGCCAATTGTTTTAATAAGATGACGTCACATTTCCCATTGTATAAGAACGAAAGGCCATTATCCTCCTCCAGGTGTCTGCAACTGTTTCTAATGTACGAGTGCAGTTTCGACCAAATCATAGGTCCCAGGTATATTATTAAATGTTTCCCGTACATCACAGTTCTACATCTTGGTTCATTGAATTCGGCGTTCCTCAGTTCGTGACGTTAGGCTGGTCTTTCGAACAAGGCTTTGGGGCTAAGTTGTTTTTGACCTTGTACATGAGAATAGCAATGCCTTGCAATCGTTTGCTGTATAAAATGGATAGATTTGATTATTCTAACAATGATTTGTAACTACTATGTTCATCATGAAACACTACTCTTAAAGCTCTTTCTTGAGTTCCTTCAAGTTTCCTACAATGTGATACTCTGCATAAGTGGAAAAAGCAATCCGCAATATGTTAGGTGTGGTAGAATTGCTGTTTTATGCAACACTAGTTTAGCATCCGTTGGTATTAGGTTTCGTAGTTTTATCAAAACGCCTTCTATCCGACTTCCATCCTTACATGTGTTTCTTATATGCTCATTGAATGTCAGTTTATCATCAATTGTGACTCCAAAAAGCTTTAATGCTTTGGTCTGTTGCATGACATCGTCGTTGATTTCAAATCCGACAGTTATTTCTTGAATCTTTTGGCCAGTGACAGTCATGGCCTGGTATTTTTCTTTGTTAGCATGTAGAAAGTTATCTTATTACCATGAATATACCTTTTCCAACTTTGCATTTATAACCTTCTCTATCTCTTTTGGTGAATCTTTGGCTACATATAGCTAGTGATCATCTGCATACATTGATAAACTACAGTTTTTGACAATATGTCTAGATCGTTTTGGTTGATATTCCACAGAAGTGGGCCGAGTAATGAACACTGTGGGCATCCTCTTTCAGATTTCTTCCATGTACTTTTTGTGTCGCCAAGCTTCACTCTATTTCTTCGATTTTCGAAGTATGACTTCATCGTGTTTATTGCCTCTTTAGAAAAACCGTATTTTTCTAGTTTTCTTAATAAGAGTGGCGGATGCAATGAGTCAAAAACTTTACTTATGTCTGTTGATATCTTATTGCTATCAATCGCCTCCTTCCATTTCTCAACCAAATTTACTAACGTAGTCTCTATGCTTTGACCTTTTCTATATGCTGTTAAGCTATCACTTAATTTTGGTTGGATTCCCTCTTCTGTTTGACCAGTGATGAGTTTCTCAAAAACCTTATCAACTACAGGCAGTGTTGTTATTGGCCTGTAGTTCCGATCTATGTGTCTACTATCTTTCTTGTAAGCAGGTGTCCATTGTCCCTTTTTCCAGTCATGAGGCCATACCATTTGTCTTATGCATTCGTTATAGAGTCTCGTTGTAGATTGCAAAGGCTTCTGCTCCAACATTAAGTATCCCTGGTGTCATTTATCCAATCCTGCTGACTTTCTTGGGTTGATATCTTTCATTGCTAAGTGAATTTAATTCTCTTTTAATGGCCTATAAGCAAACAGTCTTGTCTCGTTAACATTTTTCTCTATATAATAACACTGCTGTTACTCTCCAAGTCTTGTTCAGATACTTTGCTAACGTTTACCTTCTCTGTTCTCTCCCCTTCATATTCTTTCCCACATCGTGTTGAAATAATTTACAAAAGTGTCTGCCACTATTTGTGGGTTCTCTTCTAATTTTCAATCAATGTTTAAGCTTATTGTATGTATCTCACCCTGCACATTCTTTGCTGACAAAAATGGCCTGAAGGCTTTGCAGAAAGCACCCGGATTCGATTTAAGTTCTAGTGCTTTTTTATCCCAATTCTTCGTTGCTAGGGTTTCATCACTCCTATTTTTAGAGAATTCTCTTGCGCATTCTCTCTTTTTCCTTATCGCTTTCTTCCACTCAGTTGTCATGTAGGCAACATCCCTTCCCCTTACCCGCATTCTTTTCCAGGGCAAGCGGTCCTCTCTGGTTCCATTTTTAACAGATTTTGCCAGTAGAAATATTGACCACCTACAGATTCGAATATCTCTCCAACATGCCATGGAGCTTCCTCTAGATCTTGAATTAACTCCTCAATATTGGGATTCTTTTTCCTTCGAAAAGTGATGATTTTCTTCTTACATGTTCGAGTATTTTTTGTCATCAAACTAAATATCATGCAGTGATCACTAATTCCAGTATCAAATAACCCACTTAGTTGGTGATACCCTGACTTATTTGTTAGCAATACACCTATTAGTGTCTCCGAAGTTGATGTTATCTTTGTTGGTTCTTTTATAAGGCATCTTATATCATGAACCTCCTCCAAATCAATTAGCAGTTTGCCCTCTTTACTACCAGGTTTGAATCTGTCCAGGTTCAATTCCCCTCCAAAAATGATATTACCACAGTGCATAAAAGCCTATGTAAGTAACTCATTCAGTTTGTTTTCTAATTGGCCATATAGTAATTCGTTCCGAAGATCTTAGGTGACTAATATATTCCAACCATCAGCACGTTTTCTCTATCAATCTTAGTCTGTATATCTATTCTATCCTTGCCTCTAAGTAGATAAGAAAGCAACAAAAAGCTATAAAATTGCTTATGAATGTTTTATTTCAAAAAGAATCATAAATAAGAGGTAAACAAAGGTTCGTTAAAATAGTCTTTTCAAATTATGATGCTATGAATAAGCATTATTTAACTATAAAGTTTAAGCAAAATGCTTTGTATTTTAGTCCCATTCTTGTGGGAGCTAATGAGTGTCCATAGCACAATGTTTAATCTCATAAGTAGAGCAGGTTCATCTTTGAAAGTCTATTTGAATCCATGGGATTTCAAGGAACAATCTGTGTAATGTTTGGATAATTAAACTTAATGTGGTATTTGCTTAGCTGGTAAGCTGGCTAGGGGTAATGATAATAATATATATAATGGTACAGACCTTATGATAGTATGTATTTATTAAGGTCAGAATATCCACCAACCCAAACCCAGCCCAAAGTTGCCTTACTAGATTAAACATGTTATTTTTATAGTAGTGAACTATTTAGATACTATGAATGTTTCTCTTAAAAAGATCTACTAAATACAAGTTTTCTTCAAACTGTTGTTGAATAAGATTTTTTGGCTGTTGCTAAATATGAAGCAATGTCTTCTTTCCCTGCCTCTTTTGCCATGCCATGTGGAGTAAGCCCATCCTAGAAAAGAAAATTGCCTAAGTTATGCATCTTGCAATTATCAAACAATATTTACAAGCAGTAGAATTGAAGTTTTCCCCTGAATATATGCAAATATAAAAACAGATTAATAAATTTCTATCTGTAAAAAACAATCAATATTGTATCATATAAACTTTTAAAGGGAAGGGAAAACGTTTCAATTGACCATAGTTGCCAAGTTTTTGCAAGAAAAATGTTGGAGATTTGAGTGTTGCACAGCAGCACTGTGTAGCTATGGGAGAGCTTAAAATATTTCCATGGCCATATGCTTGCCCCCCCCCCCCAAATATTTTGCCAAGTGTCCAACAATGGTTCTAATCAGCAACAAGTGTTTTGGTTTCTTTAAGGCTGCATGGGCAACATATGGCTTTTAATCTTTGCCTAGATTTCCAAAAGAATAAAATTTTAAAAGGGAATATTTACCTTGTTCTTCAGATGTGGATCAGCTCCAGATTCGATAAGTTTCTTTAAAATGTTAAAGTGTCCAAACAGAGCACATGCATGTAAGGCAGTCTCCCCATTCTAAAATGGAAAACAGTTCATCTTTGTACATTATGACTGAAATTAACTGGAAAAAACCAGAATGGGTTACAACTCTGTAGAAATTGGCAAAACTTTGTAAAAATTTTGCAAAATAAACTTTTTTTCATGGTTTTTGCATAAATGAACTAATTCTTACTCTAAAAGAATATTCTTACAAATAACATTTTGAATTTTTTGCTGAACATAGTAAAAATTTGCAGATTGGCAAGATACTGAAACCATAGGATTATCAATTCTAGATATGAAGCCCTTTGTTTTTTGGGCTTGTTTTAATTTGTTCTCATCAAAATTGAGCAGAATTTACCATAATGCTGAAGACAAGTCTTTATCAAGTGCTGTTTGTCACATAAGATTGTGAAAATGAAAGCCAGTCAAATTGCTTTATTATCTTTTACAATCAAAATATCAAACTATTGCAATAAGTTACATACTTTCAGTAAATCCAAAGAAGCTCCATGAACTATTAACTCTGCTGCAACATCAATATGCCCTTTGTGACATGCTTTAAATAAGGGTGTTCCACCATCCTGTTTGGAAAGATGGACATGTAAGGTTCTGGATAAACAATGGAGACATTATTGAGCTCTTAAGTCTAGCATTTTAAACATCAGATTTTTATTGGATATACCTGAGATTTTTGTTTTGGAAAAAATCTTTGGTTGCCAAGCATTTTGTACTTTTAGCAAAAGTTCCTGTACAGACCATGCTGCAAATAGCATAGTTTTTCAGCTCAAAAATAACAGGTATGCCCATATCACAGGTATGTGTGTTCATAAAATCTGTAATGTGGCCTAGTCTTAAGTTTAGATAAATAAATTTAAATGTTGTAGAGTGTGGGCTATATCACATTTTGGTTCCAAACTCATTTTCAAGCCTCTATACAAAATTTGCGACAGGAAAAAAGCCCCAGAGTGCTTTCATAAGCATCTTCACCTGAAGAACTCTTTCAGTATCACTACTGATGTATCAAGCAAGAGGACAAGTAAAGGCTGGAAAAAGCTAATGATTTTCCTTTAAAAAAATTTACTTTTCAACAAGAAACAAATTTTTTGTATTGTTCTTTCATTTCTTTGAAAATGGTTACCTGATTGACTGTTATTGGAAGTAGAAAAGGCACTGGGGCACTCTCAACTGGCTGTTTAGTTGTTTACTAGATGTGACCGCTATGCCATTATTTTGCTCCTAGCAAGATCATTTATGTTATCAGGCCATTGTGCTAAATCTAATGCCTTTCTCAGAAAGGTCTCTTGAAGGACTTTTCAATAACTCACCTGCCCATGTTCTCACGATGCATATTAATTTTTCATGTTCATGTAGTGAAATACCCAACTTTGAAGAAGTGGCAGTTTGAAAAACTGTTCTTTTATTCTAATGTCTGATCCCTCAAAAATTGAGCATCTGTTTATGGTCAACTAGAGATATACTAACTCTAACTCTTAGCTGCTTACAACTAGGATAAAAATGCAACTTATTCAATCCCACTTATTCCAACTATCATCAGGAATTAGCATTAGTTAGAAGATCCAAACCTGTCTTGGAAGATCGACATTTGCTCCAGAAACCAGAAGCTCTTTTACAACTGCAACATGGCCTTCTTGTGCTGCTATCCACAAAGGACTAGCTTGATCCTAGGAAATTTTTGACCAAATTTTTTATTTCTCAATAGCAAAAACTGTACAAAATCTCATGTCACTTGACGTTATTGGTTAAATCAATACCTTTATTTGGGGATAAGGCACATGTGAATATTAAGTAGCTCTATAAGAACCCAACAACTAAGCTCTCTTTAGACTGAATCTTGAGGCAAACAATTATTCTTTTGAGCAAGATTTATTTTTGAGGTTCTTTTTTCAACTCTAAACTTGGGATTTGGGGCACGTTTGCTTTTAACATATTGTTCAGTTTTCAATATCTTCTATCAGGCTAAAAGAAAATTCTGTGAATCTTTTACAATGAACTATTTTTTCTAAGTAACAGGTTGGTTAAGGTTCGACAAAACATTGGCAGGTACAGTTGAATCCTGTGAAGGGATACCCCCAGAGAAATTGAATGTTTACCACATCAGACCAACTTTTTACTTCTCTCCTTAAAAGTCCCGGTCAATAGGAGTCAACTGTATCTTCTATGTTGTGTAGCTTTGTTAAATATTGAATGAATCTGACAGATTTCACAAAAAAACGACTTACAATCCTAGTTTGATTGACATGAGCACCTTTGCTGATGAGAAACTTTACAACATTTGTGTGACCATTTTGTGATGCGACAAACAGGGGTGTTGCACCATCCTAAAAAAACAACTACTAGTTAACTGAGAAATGATGCCTTTGCTCAACCATAAAATCTTTTAACAGGTTTTTTTAATTTTTTTTAAATGCCACTTTGACAAAAGAAATTTTAAATAAAGTTACAATAATATTCAAAGGAAGGTAAGGCCATGGTATTATAAGGAAATCATAATAGTTCTTTTCAAATATACATGGAAATTGATGTTTAGGAAGAGCTGATACAACTTTTTTTATGTAACGTTTTTACCATGTATCAACCTATCATACAATTTTACAATAGCACAGAAGGGCGAAAACTTATCATGCTAACAAACTTTTAATCTTACATCCCTCAATCTTATGAACATAGGATAATCCCAAGGACAAGCAGAAAATTTAAATCCAGAGGCAGATTGAAAGGTACACAAGAGCTTTTTTACAGCTTTGTCTAGTGTTGGATGCTGGAAAAGGCAGCGCTCAAGTCACAACTTTAAGTTTCACATACAATGCTGTCCTCTGACAACTGTCACTAATTAAAGCATACCTTCATGGTTGCATGGACAATAGCTCCTCGTAAGACAAGCTCTTTTGCCACATTGAGATGATTACATTGACAGGCAACAAACAAAGGAGTTCCACCTTCCTGTAACAAAATTTTTTCAATAAATTACAAAAATAAAAGACTCTTGGAAAATGCTGCAATTCATGTTGCACATTCAATTGCATCACTAGTGTTAACAAAAGGTAATATCCAACAAAGTTTTTCAAGGGATCCGATCAGCAATTTGCTGTAACCAAAGAAGATATTCATGACCCATTTGTAATTGATACTACAAAGAATCAAACATTTCATATGCAAAGGTGCAATAGTAGAAATGAAACTAAGAAAAAGTGTTCTTAAGCATTATCTTAGAAGTATTATCCTGGTGAAAGTCATAAATATTATTTCTGCAGAACTGTATCATTTTTGCATTATGAAATCACTGCTGAATTTTTACTTCATCAGTGTCCAGTCTTTCACAAGCTACAATGTTGTGCTCACTCAGCTATTAGTAGATTTTATGGCATATGTATATACATTAATTAACAAAGTTCGAATAATTCAATCTGAAGATGTGTATACTAACTGTACTAGCTAGGTCAACTTGTGCACCGCTGTTGATGAGTTCTTTGACAACTGAAAGATGACCACCTTGGGCAGCAAAAAATAGTGCTGTTGTGCCTGTCTGGAAGATATTTTTTATTGATTTAATCCATTATATTCAAATGAATATGGTTACTAACACCAGTAACTTATAAATACTAATTTTGATCAAGCTCTTGGTTAAAATTATACAAAACAATAGGAGAAGCTGTCTGTGGATAGAATCCAAATTGATTAATCAACACTTCTGATTTTAAAACAGGGTGCCTACAGAAAGCCATCACAAAGCAAAGGAGTAACCCCAACATTTTTCATGATTATGGAATTTCATAATTACAGACTTTAACAACAAGTTCAAAATCAGTTGACAAATTACTTAGTGGCTAATTTGTTGCAGCCCATTATTAGTGATGTCATAACACCAGCAAGCTTATGATGTCTCATAAAATCCAAATACAATGATAAGATAATAAAAACCAATGATAAGTTTAAGTTATTTGTTGAAATTTAATTTGTTTTGATCATTTACCTTCCTCCTTGCATTAGGATCAGCTCCCTTGGAAAGTAATTCTTTTACGATTTCTAAGTGGTTGTTTGCAGCAGCCAGTATCAATGCTGTTGTGCCTTCCTTCAAAAAGAAAACAGATTCTATCAACAAAAACATAATGAGTTAATTAATTTAAAATTTTTACAGGACAACATAAATTTGAATCAGACAGTAACTTTATAAGACTTCTCATTGTTCAAAAATATTTTATTGTTCTCACAATGCCAAGAACTTCAGTTTGAAGCAAGCAAAGTTAAGTCTTTGACATTCTGCGTGTATATCTGAGTAAGAGCTAGCTGTACAAACTTGAAAAGAAATTGTTCTTGCAATTAGAAGTATGGCTATATATCATTATATGACCTTTTGAGGCTGTAAAAACTTTTTAGTATGTGACATTTGTGTTATGCTATGAGATGTTAAGTGCAGTCAATTTTAGATCCTGTTTAAAATGTCAAAGACCAAGACCCAGTCATAGATTTTGCTGCATAACTGTAGTGTCTAGATGCATTTACTGACAAAGATCAAAACTAGACTTATGCACAGAACAAGAGGGGATGCTTTGAGTGTTTTGTTGGTTATGTGACAATGGATACAGAGGCAATGGTATGTGTAAATAACATTTTCATTATTAAATGTGATAATAAAAACAACAAGGACTTGAACTTCTCTTTTTATTAGACAAAGTATCTCTCACAGATGCAATTAACTGATTACTCTATCATTCTAGCATTATCTGTTGAAGAGATAAAAACAAAATGCAAATTTTATCTTGAGCAAAAGTTGCCTATCAATTCTCACCTCGTCTTTACATTCTATATTGATTTTGGACCCACCAGCAACAAAATTTTGGATAAGTGGCAAGCTGCCTTGAACTGCTGCCAAATGGTATTGAATTTCATGTTCATTCATTCTGAAGTAAGAAAACATGAGACTAAAAAATGATTTCTTTTCAGGTCTTTTTGTTTGACGCAAGCTGGTATATCAAAACACAATAAACATAAGAAAGCTGAATTAACCACATCTCACCGAAAATGCATTCTAAAATCTGTCCACTGTGAATGCTTAGGAATATATACTATGGGCACTTAGTAATTGAACTGGGAACATTTTCTGGGCAGATGAAGCCTTTTGAATAAAGTTTGGGACAGCATTTTGCAATCATCTAACAATAACGCCTATATGACCTTTGTGTACATGAAATTTATAAATAAAGCACATTATTCAGTCTTCAATCTTTCTTGGAGTGCATTAAAGATCATCATAACAATCGGCTTCCTGTTTACACAAAAGTACCTTACACAAAAGTGTACCTTTCACAAAAGTACCTTATAACAGGATCATACGATTTTTATAAAACCTTTATGATCGCTTTTAGCATTGTTTATTATTATTATCGTTTTTAGAGTGATCACTTCACAGGAAAAATCATGCAAGGGCTGGGTAACTTGTGTGTATTTCCTTCGAAAAGGCCTGTCTTTTGTATCTTTAAGTAGTTTCTATTATAAATTTATCTGCCATACAACATAAACAAAAGTACTCAAAAGATATTATTTATTCTTAGTAGCTTATTCTTTTAGAGAAATATTTCCCTGAAGACCATTGTTTTGTCAAAATACAGTATGATTTACAGTACATCATGTTAAAATACAGTATGATATGATAAAAATAGTTTAGCCATAAAAAACAAGAGAATCAAACTTAATGCTTACACCTCTGCTTTTCCTAAACCCTTCTTAGCTTTCCTGAGACTATTTGTCTTTATCTCAAGACACACTTTCAAAAATTAGTTATTCTATAATCATCTTTGCCTATATTGAAAGAAAAGCTGCAAAAATTTCAAAAGAACAAAGAAAAGCATGAGAATGTCAACAGAATCTCACATCTGGCTGATCAAAAGATTTAGAGTCTGTGCATGAAAGAAATGTTATTGTATATAATGAACTTCTAAGCTCCTTAGAAATTATGGTAAGTAAATTATTCATGATTCTTTGTTTTGAAAAAAGCTGGCTACACAGATGATGCTTAACTGAAAAGTTTGATATTCTGATGTCTGCAATTGAAGGTTTTTGGAAGATCACCTAAAATAATATTGAATTAATTCAAACCCCCTTGTTTAACCTTGGTGCAATTATCATAATTGCTTATGATCACCAATTGATTTAAAAAAACAAGATTTTACCAGACATTCAGTTAAAAAATCAGCAAGATCCTGAATCCAATGTTAGCAATAACTACTAGGAGCATGCTGGTATGTAAAAAGCTAACAAGGTTCCCAGACAGCAAAGTATGGCAGTTTCCAACTAGATCTAAGGTGTGCAATATGGCAAAATTTCAAGAGTTTTGAGTGTACACTTTGTTATAAGCGTGCACTTAAATTGTGCATATAGCTTCTACAGCTATGCTAGAGCCCAAGGATATCAACAACGATAAGAAAATTGACATAATCCAGACTGCAAAGTATGCCATGGGGAATGTGTACCCTGTGCAATAATTTTATCCTCAAATTCCATCCACATATTTTTGAAAATTTAGATTAATCCATAAAGTTACAGCATGGACTTTTGAGCAAATTCCACACACAGCCTCAAGGCTTCAAATTCTATTCAAAAATAAAATCCTGCAGCATTTAACCTGCTATTTTCAATGTATTTATTCACACACAAGGGCAAATGGCAGAGAATTATTCCCTGTGCATAAAAAATACTTTGCACTTTGTGACATGATTGATAGTTATGTTGTTATGTCTATCTATCAAACTAATGCAATATTATGTCTATCTTTGAGGAAACATCATTCTTCATTTTAATAAATCAGCAGGACAAACCCATGTCACGCCCATATCTCAAAATGCCACACCCTGTACAAGGTGTGCAGGGCCATTTTAGAAAAAATATTACTGCATCATCTTGGCTGAAGATAGGCCTCAGTATAATCAAAAGTTATTATTTAAGAAATGCATAGATTTGGCCAGTGGTGCACGTAATCGTTTTTAAGATGTGTTGCCTGGGAAATAACATATCACTGCATGTCAAATTGACAGGCTAGAAAATCTGCCCAAAACCTTAAATATAGAAGCAACTAAATTTATATTCTACTTTTTTGTCATTGTTACTTGTTACAATTTTTCTTTGATATGTTTGTATAATGGATATTGTAAATTGTTGACTTTTATAATAAAAACCGAGCTAAACTCAATTATTTTATGGGCCTAATGTTTCTTGCGATGAGGATCGAAAAGAGATGTTGCAACTATTGTCATAAACAATTCCTTGAGAGGCTGAGTATCTAGGGCTCAAGACATTTAAGAGCCAAAATTACCCCCTGTCTGCCTTTGTCATCGTCAAATATGACTGAATTCTTTACTATTTCAGGGGTTGATTGACAAAGTCTGCCTTGATTAACTAGGCACAGATTGAGGTTGAGGAATGCCGAAGCAGAATAGCGAGCGATTGAAACTTACGAATCGTTGTGGTGATTGATTAAGAATCACTGAAACTGAGATATATGTAATCCAAACCTACCTGCTTATTGTTTTGTTTTATCATGGATATTCTGCGTAATCATGTATTCCCCATTTTTGAAACAGGATCCCCGTCTATATGGATGTAGTGGCGTGCCCAAGAACAACAACTTGCGGTTCTCTGATTTCCTTCATGTGTGATGTTACTATAGCTGCGAGGCTCCTTCGCATTTCAGTGAGTCCCGTCTCCATGGTAAGTCTGCACAACTTTTTTGATTTTTTATGAAACTCACCTTACTATGCTTGCTGCCATATTGGTGAAAATATTTCAAGATAATGAAAAAAGAGTATCTAAAACGAAAAAGGAGGGTCTGATCTGACAAAGGGGTCTTTAAGTGAAGGGGACTTCCCAAAACGTTGGGAAACATGCCCCTATTGCCACAGGGATCTGATGTCCCTGGATCCTACACTATTTCATAGAACTTTGATGTATTACACCTTTGCACAAATTCAAAGACATAAAATCATAACCAATACATTTAGCTATCTGAAGGAACCGTAACCTGTCATCAATGCTCTCAAAGGAAGCATTCTTGATAAATTGTCACCTATTTAAAGCTTTTCGCTCTAAAATTTTAACGGGAAATGACATTATAATATGTTCTTTTCTGCTTTGAATGATAGAGACTCTTGTATATCGTACAAATCCTTTACAAAATATATTGAGACCAGAGATTAAATCAGGACAAATTTATTGTCAGTAATCTACTAGAATTGTATTTAACCCCTCCCCCTTCAAGCAATGTTGTTAAGATCCTGTTACAATATACGATCTTTGCACACACGATTTCAACTATTTCACCAAATCTCAACAAACAACATTGCTTAGGGGGTGGGGGAGGGAAGGGGGCGGTGGAAGGGTTGAGCAACGAATAGATCTGTCTGGAGCCTAAGTCAGAATTACGAATGGTTTACAAAATAATTTCGATAGGTTTTCTTTTGGGTAAATACGCCAAACAGACTTAGGCATTTTTACGAGGTGGGAAGGAAAAGCAGTCTCACAATTTTTGTGGAGAATTGTAGGGTTGTTGCGTCACCAAATTTTCATATTTGTCGGAAAATAAAGGATAGTCCACCAACTCTGTCAGCAAATTGGAACGAAGAAGGAATTACTATATTTAATAATTCTCAAGATTACGGGGCTGCTTGGATTTGCAGTATCCTTCTAGAAATTGGGGTTATTTATCCGATTGAAGAAAAGTTGCTTTTCGAAATGTTCCCCTTTTATGCATATTTTCAATACATGTTGGCTACATTGATAAATCTGTAAGCGTGAAAATTTTTGTTTTGCTGGTCTATCGTACATGTTTGATGACGTGTTATAAACTAAACTGCAGTTGTCTGGTGATCACATCAAATCTGAAACTCTGAGTTGCAACTTAAAGCCGACTGTTTTTCCCCCTAAGCATGCACATAGATTTTCTATGCAACGATAGGTTAATAAAATGGCATCCTCAAGTTGGATGATGTGGACCTGCAACTAAAAATGTTAAAAACGAAATAATAGTAATAATATTGGTAGGCAAAAAATTCTTCTTCTCAGATAGACGCTCTTCCGTTTCTCAACCTTTTATTTCCGCTCTCGAATTTATTTGGCTCTGGTACCGAGGGTAGCTAAAGATCTTACCCTTTTTAACAAGGGTAGTTTCTACACCGAAGGGTATTTACAAATTTTTATATCTTTCCTTCCAACTGCAACCAACCCTTCTCAAAAATTATTTTTTTCAATATCCTATCGTTACTTTATCAAACGTTTTCCAGACCCTTTTCTCTCTACTGGCAAAAAATAAATCTCTTCTTAGATAGTACCAGAAAATAGTTACTATGTTTTGTTACTATTATTATAGTTTCTGCTACCTCAAAATCAATCAGAAACTAAATTTCATCAAAGCTGTATTAAGCCTTTATTGTGGAAAAACAATATTTTTGGGAAATTAAAATAATTAGTAATTATCAATAATATTAGATGGTAAAGCATTATTATCACACAATTAATGCCAATGCAATGGTTTGTCACGTTTCTTTCTTCAATGTCTCCTTTTACATATGTGCTAGGATTGATATATGAGAATCAGCACTCTTTTCATGTCCAAATCAATCTATATTATTGGCATCTTCTTTAAAAGAACGTCTCCTCCTAAAAGCATATTTTTTCCAAGCCTAAGACTTTACGTTTTGACGACAAACAGTAGTCATTTTTTTCTTTTATTTTCAGCGTTCTAAATGACTACTAAGATTGATAGAGGCAAATGAGGACTCTTTAGAAGTCCAAACCAATCTATTTAAGTAATTATTTACGGAGAAAGTCTTCTCCAAAAAGCAATTTTTTTCTAAGCCGATAGAGCCTAATTAACAGAAATTAAATGAAATGTCATCACGTTTTATATGTGACAGAAGGTACGCTTTTTAGGTGCCTCTTGGGCTTCGTTTTTTTCGGCACAGATTGCACGACTGTGGAGTTTGTGTCTATTGTAACAGTGCTCGAGTAAGCACGGTTGTGTCTTTTATACGGCCAAAGCAATAAGCGTGCAAGTGTGCATTCGCCTGGGGAATATGAACTCTATGTTGGCATGGTTTCATCCAAACAATATTATAGGACAGCCTAATGTTGGACTGTGGAAAGCAATGTTTTTCCTAGCGATGCAAACGACTGAATTGGCACTCTACCTGGTGGCATTCGGTTCTTTTGCTAAATTTAACGCTGAAGCTGGTGAGATTATTCTCAGTTCTTCCTCTCGAGCTACATTTTTTGTACTTATTCTTAAACAGTGATTGGGAATGTCTTCTCAAAAGATGCACGCCTATTGCTGAGCAACCAAACGTGGATGTTAAATCTCCCTATTTTAATGATTTCACAGGTCATCTCAATCTAGAGAAACTCGACGAGGTTCTGCTATTTGGCTGTGTTTTTCACCGGTTTCCTCGTTTTTTCCTAATACTGTGGAGGTAGCTGTTTGTTATTCCTGAGAAATGTAATGACGGCACTTATTTGGCAGTTTCAGACATCTTTTTTAAAAATGTCTCTCATATTTTGATCAATGTGCAGTTTTGATCAAGTGAAGGCATTCCAGACCGGGCCAAACTGGTACAAGTTGTATATTGGAATTAGCCAGACAAGATTGGCTACTCTGCCAACCTTATACATAATTAAGAAATTCTAAAACGTTGCCAAAGGGACTAAGCTAATGATTGCAAATTGCCTTATAAACTGGTACCCGCGCATTTCCCTTACCCTTTATACCTTAAGATTGGGGGTAGCATCAAAGACCAAGATACAACTTTTTGTTTGGGGGGACCGAGATAAAACTTTTTGTTTGGGGGGACCGAGATAAAACTTTTTGTTTGGGGGGGGGCAGACTTGATTAATTAACGAAAAACAGCCATATTGTACACATTGAAAGTATTTTACTTACAATACTTAGATTTTCTTAGGGGGTGGGGCAAGGTCCCCCGGTATCTCGGTCCTTGTTGCTATTACCTCTTTCTTCCTGGAGCATTTGATAGAGCTATGGAACGTTTGGTCTATTGGAGCCTTTATATTCAAATTTGTCATCAGAGATTTATTTAGTTTCCAAGTGTTTTTGTCTATATGGAGAACATTTATCAGACTTTGATAGTAATGTTCAGATGAACGCATGTGCGATGAGTTCTGAAATATTTACATATTACTTTCATAATAATACATTTCGACTTCTGCAGTTGACTTCCAGTCGTTGATGAAAAGTTATGATCTTTTTGGGTTTATTCTTGCTCTTTTTAATAGCCATTATTCTCTGTGCACAAAAAATACTTTGCACTTTGTGACATGATTGATAGTTATGTTGTTATGTCTATCTATGTTATGTTTAGCTCTGTGCACTTCCTCGACTGCGCAATAGTGGATGATCTGGGGCATAAGCTACTTAAGAAAGCTATGACATTGTTCTCATGAAAGCTTTGTGTTTTTGGCAGGTGTTCTTTGTGTGTGGAAGCTCTTGGTTATGGAGGACAAGACACTCGGTGTTATGCGCAAGTTTCCATACAGAGAGATCCTCAAAATAATTAAAGATCCAAGATCGGTATTGGTACTGTAATTTTATATTTTTGGCGAATTCGCTGGTGGGTTTTTTAACAACTTTCATTTACTTTCTAGTAAAATGATTGTTACACGTCAGGTCTTGTTTTCAAAGGCTATGATGAATTGAGCCTAAAGCCTTTTTTGCGAAAAAGTTAACAATTTCATTATTTCATTAATTGCCTTCAAAATGATTGCTAAGATTAAAACAACCTCCTTAGGAGTCATCAGGTGTCCAAACCAATCTATTTCCAGAGCATTTTGATAAAAAAAATTTTCCCCAAAAAATACATTTTTTTCTAACCCTATATATAGCCTTACATTATTGCGAAACAATTGAATACCTTTTTCTTTAATTTTCCCCAAAAATTAATTTTAGATGCGAATTAGGAGTCATCAGATGTTCAAAAAAATCTATTTCAAGAGTCTTTTGGTGACTTTCCCCAACAATCGCATTTTTGTCTAAGCCTATAAGCCCTTCCATTTTTCAAGAAAATTGTGTATCTTTTCCTTTCCATTTTTGCCTTCAAAATGAATGCTAACAATGCTAGATCCTCATTAGGGCTGTTTAGGTCTGCAATCCAACCTATTTCAGATTATTTTAGCTTCTAAACTCCCCTCCATAAAATTGCATTTTTTCTAAGCCTATAGCCTTCCATTTTTTCAAAAAATTATTTATCTTTTCCTTTTCTATTTTGCCTTCAAAATGAATGCTAAGAATGCTAGATCCTCATTAGGACTGTTTATGTCCGCAATCCAACCTATTTCAGATTTTTATAGCTCCTAAACTCCCCTCCATAAAATTGCATTTTTTCTAGGCCTATAGCCTTCCATTTTTTCAAAAAAAAATTTTGTATCTTTTCCTTCCCTTTTTTGCCTTCAAAATGAATGCTAAGAATGATACATCCTCTTAAGGACTCTTTAGATCTGCAATCCAACCTATTTCAGTTTTTTTAGCTCCTAAACTCCCCTCAATAAAATTGCATTTTTTCTGTGCCTAAAGCCTTCCTTTTTTTCGAAAAGTTATGTATCTTTCCCTTTCATTTTTTGCCTTCAAAATGAAAGCTGAGGATGATACATCCTCCTTAGGACTCTTTAGGTCTGCAATCCAACCTATTTCAGATTGTTTAAGCTCCTAAATTCCCCCGAATAAAATTGCCTTTTTTCCAAGCCTATAGCCTTACTTTTTTTCGAAAAAATTATGTATCTTTTCCTTTTCTATTTTGCCTTCAAAATGAATGCTAAGAATGATAGATCCTCATTAGGACTCTTTAGGTCTGCAATCCAACCTATTTCAGATTGTTTTAGCTCCTAAATTCCCTTCAATAAAATTGCCTTTTTTCCAAGCCTATAGCCTCACTTTTTTTCGAAAAAATTATGTATCTTTTCCTTCCCTTTTTTGCCTTCGAAATAAATGCTAAGAATGATACATCCTCTTTAGGACTCTTTAGATCTGCAATTCAACTCATTTCAGTTCTTTTAGCTTCCAAACTCCCCTCCATAAAATTGCTTTTTTTCTAAGCCTATAGCCTTACTTTTTTCGAAAAAATTATGTATCTTTTCCTTTTCTATTTTGCCTTCAAATGAATGCTAAGAATGATAGATCCTCATTAGGACACTTTAGGTCTGCAATCCAACCTATTTCAGATTGTTTTAGCTCCTAAATTCCCCTGAATAAAATTGCCTTTTTTCTAAGCCTATAGTCTTACTTTTTTTAGAAAAAATTATGTATCTTTTCCTTTTCTATTTTGCCTTCAAAATGAATGCTAAGAATGATAGATCCTCATTAGGACTCTTTAGGTCTACAATCCAACCTATTTCAGATTGTTTTAGCTCCTAAACTCCCCTCCATAAAATTGCATTTTTTTGAAGCCTATAGCCTTACTTTTTTTCGAAAAAATTATGTATCTTTTCCTTTTCTATTTTGCCTTCAAAATTAATGCTAAGAATGATAGATCCTCATTAGGACACTTTAGGTCTGCAATCCAACCTATTTCAGATTGTTTTAGCTCCTAAATTCCCCCGAATAAAATTGCCTTTTTTCTAAGCCTATAGCCTTACTTTTTTTCGAAAAAATTATGTATCTTTTCCTTTTCTTTTTTGCCTTCAAAATTAATGCTAAGAATGATAGATCCTCATTAGGACTCTTTTGGTCTGCAATCCAACCTATTTCAGATTTTTTTAGCTTCTAAATTCCCCTGAATAAAATTGCCTTTTTTCTAAGCCTATAGCCTTACTTTTTTTCGAAAAAATTATGTATCTTTTCCTTTTCAATTTTGCCTTCAAAATTAATGCTAAGAATGATAGATCCTCATTAGGACTCTTTTGGTCTGCAATCCAACCTATTTCAGATTTTTTTAGCTCCTAAATTCCCCTGAATAAAATTGCCTTTTTTCTAAGCCTATAGCCTTACTTTTTTTAGAAAAAATTATGTATCTTTTCCTTTTCTATTTTGCCTTCAAAATGAATGCTAAGAATGATAGATCCTCATTAGGACTCTTTAGGTCTGCAATCCAACCTATTTCAGATTGTTTTAGCTCCTAAACTCCCCTCCATAAAATTGCATTTTTTCTAAGCCTATAGCCTTACTTTTTTTCGAAAAAATTATGTATCTTTTTCTTTTCTATTTTGCCTTCAAAATTAATGCTAAGAATGATAGATCCTCATTAGGACACTTTAGGTCTGCAATCCAACCTATTTCAGATTGTTTTAGCTCCTAAATTCCCCCGAATAAAATTGCCTTTTTTCTAAGCCTATAGCCTTACTTTTTTTCGAAAAAATTATGTATCTTTTCCTTTTCTTTTTTGCCTTCAAAATTAATGCTAAGAATGATAGATCCTCATTAGGACTCTTTTGGTCTGCAATCCAACCTATTTCAGATTTTTTTAGCTTCTAAATTCCCCTGAATAAAATTGCCTTTTTTCTAAGCCTATAGCCTTACTTTTTTTCGAAAAAATTATGTATCTTTTCCTTTTCTATTTTGCCTTCAAAATTAATGCTAAGAATGATAGATCCTCATTAGGACTCTTTTGGTCTGCAATCCAACCTATTTCAGATTTTTTTAGCTTCTAAAATCCCCCGAATAAAATTGCCTTTTTTCTAAGCCTATAGCCTTACTTTTTTTCGAAAAAATTATGTATCTTTTCCTTTTCTATTTTGCCTTCCAAATTAATGCTAAGAATCATAGATCCTCATTAGGACACTTTAGGTCTGCAATCCAACCTATTTCAGATTGTCTTAGCTCCTAAATTCCCCCGAATAAAATTGCCTTTTTTCTAAGCCTACAGCCTTACTTTTTTTCGAAAAAATTATGTATCTTTTCCTTTTCTTTTTTGCCTTCAAAATTAATGCTAAGAATGATAGATCCTCATTAGGACTCTTTTGGTCTGCAATCCAACCTATTTCAGATTTTTTTAGCTTCTAAATTCCCCTGAATAAAATTGCCTTTTTTCTAAGCCTATAGCCTTACTTTTTTTCGAAAAAATTATGTATCTTTTCCTTTTCTATTTTGCCTTCAAAATTAATGCTAAGAATGATAGATCCTCATTAGGACTCTTTTGGTCTGCAATCCAACCTATTTCAGATTTTTTTAGCTTCTAAAATCCCCCGAATAAAATTGCCTTTTTTCTAAGCCTATAGCCTTACTTTTTTTCGAAAAAATTATGTATCTTTTCCTTTTCTATTTTGCCTTCCAAATTAATGCTAAGAATCATAGATCCTCATTAGGACACTTTAGGTCTGCAATCCAACCTATTTCAGATTGTTTTAGCTCCTAAATTCCCCCGAATAAAATTGCCTTTTTTCTAAGCCTATAGCCTTACTTTTTTTCGAAAAAATTATGTATCTTTTCCTTTTCTTTTTTGCCTTCAAAATTAATGCTAAGATTGATAGATCCTCATTAGGACTCTTTAGGTCTGCAATTCAACCTATTTCAGATTGTTTTAGTATCTAAATTCCCCCCCCATAAAATTGCATTTTTTCTTAGCCTATAGCCTTACTTTTTTTCGAAAAATTTTTGTATCTTTTCCTTTTCTATTTTGCCTTCAAAATTAATGCTAAGAATGATACATCCTCTATAGGACTCTTTAGGTCTGCAATTCAACCTATTTCAGATTGCTTTAGCTTCTAAATTCCCCTCAATAAAATTGCTTTTTTTCTAAGCCTATAGCCTTATTTTTTTTCGAAAAAATTATGTATCTTTTCCTTTTCTATTTTGCCTTCAAATGAATGCTAAGAATGATAGATCCTCATTAGGACTCTTTAGGTCTGCAATCCAACCTATTTCAGATAGTTTTAGCTCCTATATTCCCCTCAACAAAATTGCCTTTTTTCTAAGCCTATAGCCTTACTTTTTTTCGAAAAAATTATATATCTTTTCCTTTTCTATTTTGCCTTCAGAATGAATGCTAAGATTGATAGATCCTCATTAGGACTCTTTAGGTCTGCAATTCAACCTATTTCAGATTGTTTTAGTATCTAAATTCCCCCCCATAAATTTGCATTTTTTCTTAGCCTATAGCCTTACTTTTTTTCGAAAAAATTCTGATCTTTTCCTTTTCTATTTTGCCTTCAAAATTAATGCTAAGAATGATAGATCCTTAATAGGACTCTTTAGGTCTGCAATCCAACATATTTCAGATTGTTTTAGCTTCTAAATTCCCCTCAATAAAATTGCTTTTTTTCTAAGCCTATAGCCTTACTTTTTTTCGAAAAAATTATGTATCTTTTCCTTTTCTATTTTGCCTTCAAATGAATGCTAAGAATGATAGATCCTCATTAGGACACTTTAGGTCTGCAATCCGACCTATTTCAGATTGTTTTAGCTCCTAAATTCCCCCGAATAAAATTGCCTATAGCCTTACTTTTTTTCGAAAAAATTATGTATCTTTTCCTTTTCTTTATTGCCTTCAAAATTAATGCTAAGAATGATAGATCCTCATTAGGACTCTTTTGGTCTGCAATCCAACCTATTTCAGATTTTTTTAGCTCCTAAATTCCCCTCAATAAAATTGCCTTTTTTCTAAGCCTATAGCCTTACTTTTTTTCGAAAAAATTATGTATCTTTTCCTTTTCTATTTTGCCTTCGAAATTAATGCTAAGATTGATAGATCCTCATTAGGACTCTTTAGGTCTGCAATTCAACCTATTTCAGATTGTTTTAGTATCTAAATTCCCCCCCCATAAAATTGCATTTTTTCTTAGCCTATAGCCTTACTTTTTTTCGAAAAATTTTTGTATCTTTTCCTTTTCTATTTTAACTTCAAAATTAATGCTAAGAATGATACATCCTCTATAGGACTCTTTAGGTCTGCAATTCAACCTATTTCAGATTTTTTTAGCTCCTAAATTCCCCTCAATAAAATTGCCTTTTTTCTAAGCCTATAGCCTTACTTTTTTTCGAAAAAATTATGTATCTTTTCCTTTTCTATTTTGCCTTCGAAATTAATGCTAAGATTGATAGATCCTCATTAGGACTCTTTAGGTCTGCAATTCAACCTATTTCAGATTGTTTTAGTATCTAAATTCCCCCCCCATAAAATTGCATTTTTTCTTAGCCTATAGCCTTACTTTTTTTCGAAAAATTTTTGTATCTTTTCCTTTTCTATTTTAACTTCAAAATTAATGCTAAGAATGATACATCCTCTATAGGACTCTTTAGGTCTGCAATTCAACCTATTTCAGATAGTTTTAGCTCCTATATTCCCCTCAACAAAATTGCCTTTTTTCTAAGCCTATAGCCTTACTTTTTTTCGAAAAAATTATATATCTTTTCCTTTTCTATTTTGCCTTCAGAATGAATGCTAAGATTGATAGATCCTCATTAGGACTCTTTAGGTCTGCAATTCAACCTATTTCAGATTGTTTTAGTATCTAAATTCCCCCCCATAAATTTGCATTTTTTCTTAGCCTATAGCCTTACTTTTTTTCGAAAAAATTCTGATCTTTTCCTTTTCTATTTTGCCTTCGAAATGAATGCTAAGATTGATAGATCCTCATTAGGACTCTTTAGGTCTGCAATTCAACCCATTTCAGTTCTTTTAGCTTCTAAATTCCCCTCAATAAAATTGCTTTTTTTCTAAGCCTATAGCCTTACTTTTTTTCGAAAACATTATGTATCTTTTCCTTTTCTATTTTGCCTTCAAATAAATGCTAAGAATGATAGATCCTCATTAGGACACTTTAGGTCTGCAATCCAACCTATTTCAGATTGTTTTAGCTCCTAAATTCCCCTCAATAAAATTGCTTTTTTTCTAAGCCTATAGCCTTACTTTTTTCCGAAAAATTTTTGTATCTTTTCCTTTTCTATTTTGCCTTCAAAATGAATGCTAAGAATAATACATCCTCATTAGGACACTTTAGGTCTGCAATCCAACCTATTTCAGATTGTTTTAGCTCCTAAATTCCCCCGAATAAAATTGCCTTTTTTCTAAGCCTATAGCCTTACTTTTTTTCGAAAAAATTATGTATCTTTTCCTTTTCTTTTTTGCCTTCAAAATTAATGCTAAGAATGATAGATCCTCATTAGGACTCTTTTGGTCTGCAATCCAACCTATTTCAGATTTGTTTAGCTTCTAAATTCCCCTCCAAAAATTGCATTTTTTCTAAGCCTATAGCCTTATTTTTTTCGAAAAAAATTATGTATCTTTTCCTTTTCTATTTTGCCTTCAAATAAATGCTAAGAATGATAGATCCTTAATAGGACTCTTTAGGTCTGCAATCCAACCTATTTCAGATTGTTTTAGCTCCTAAATTCCCCTCAATAAAATTGCCTTTTTTCTAAGCCTATAGCCTTACTTTTTTTCGAAAAAATTATGTATCTTTTCCTTTTCTATTTTGCCTTCGAAATTAATGCTAAGATTGATAGATCCTCATTAGGACTCTTTAGGTCTGCAATTCAACCTATTTCAGATTGTTTTAGTATCTAAATTCCCCCCCCCCATAAAATTGCATTTTTTCTTAGCCTATAGCCTTACTTTTTTTCGAAAAATTTTTGTATCTTTTCCTTTTCTATTTTGCCTTCAAAATTAATGCTAAGAATGATACATCCTCTATAGGACTCTTTAGGTCTGGAATTCAACCTATTTCAGATTGCTTTAGCTTCTAAATTCCCCTCAATAAAATTGCTTTTTTTCTAAGCCTATAGCCTTACTTTTTTTCGAAAAAATTATGTATCTTTTCCTTTTCTATTTTGCCTTCAAATGAATGCTAAGAATGATAGATCCTCATTAGGACTCTTTAGGTCTGCAATCCAACCTATTTCAGATAGTTTTAGCTCCTATATTCCCCTCAATAAAATTGCCTTTTTTCTAAGCCTATAGCCTTACTTTTTTTCGAAAAAATTATGTATCTTTTCCTTTTCTATTTTGCCTTCAGAATGAATGCTAAGAATGATAGATCCTCATTAGGACTCTTTACGTCTGCAATCCAACCTGTTTCAGATTGTTTTAGCTCCTAAAATCCCCTGAATAAAATTGCTTTTTTTCTAAGCCTATAGCCTTACTTTTTTTCGAAAAAATTATGTATCTTTTCCTTTTCTATTTTGCCTTCAAAATGAATGCTAAGAATGATAGATCCTCATGAGGACTCTTTAGGTCTGCAATCCAACCTATTTCAGATTGTTTTAGCTCCTAAATTCCCCGCAATAAAATTGCTTTTTTTCTAAGCCTATAGCCTTACTTTTTTTCGAAAAAATTATGTATCTTTTCCTTTTCTATTTTGCCTTCAAATGAATGCTAAGAATGATAGATCCTCATTAGGACACTTTAGGTCTGCAATCCGACCCATTTCAGATTGTTTTGGTCCTAAATTCCCCCGAATAAAATTGCCTGTAGCCTTACTTTTTTTCGAAAAAATTATGTATCTTTTCCTTTTCTTTATTGCCTTCAAAATTAATGCTAAGAATGATAGATCCTCATTAGGACTCTTTTGGTCTGCAATCCAACCTCTTTCAGATTTTTTTAGCTTCTAAATTCCCCTCCATAAAACTGCATTTTTTCTTAGCCTATAGCCTTACTTTTTTTCGAAAAATTTTTGTATCTTTTCCTTTTCTATTTTGCCTTCAAAATGAATGCTAAGAATGATACATCCTCATTAGGACACTTTAGGTCTGCAATCCAACCTATTTCAGATTGTTTTAGCTCCTAAATTCCCCCGAATAAAATTGCCTTTTTTCTAAGCCTATAGCCTTACTTTTTTTCGAAAAAATTATGTATCTTTTCCTTTTCTTTTTTGCCTTCAAAATTAATGCTAAGAATGATAGACCCTCATTAGGACTCTTTTGGTCTGCAATCCAGCCTATTTCAGATTTGTTTAGCTTCTAAATTCCCCTCCAAAAATTGCATTTTTTCTAAGCCTATAGCCTTATTTTTTTTCGAAAAAATTATGTATCTTTTCCTTTTCTATTTTGCCTTCAAATAAATGCTAAGAATGATAGATCCTTAATAGGACTCTTTAGGTCTGCAATCCAACCTATTTCAGATTGTTTTAGCTCCTAAATTCCCCTCAATAAAATTGCCTTTTTTCTAAGCCTATAGCCTTACTTTTTTTCGAAAAAATTATGTATCTTTTCCTTTTCTATTTTGCCTTCGAAATTAATGCTAAGATTGATAGATCCTCATTAGGACTCTTTATGTCTGCAATTCAACCTATTTCAGATTGTTTTAGTATCTAAATTCCTCCCCCCCCCATAAAATTGCATTTTTTCTTAGCCTATAGCCTTACTTTTTTTCGAAAAATTTTTGTATCTTTTCCTTTTCTATTTTGCCTTCAAAATTAATGCTAAGAATGATACATCCTCTATAGGACTCTTTAGGTCTGCAATTCAACCTATTTCAGATTGCTTTAGCTTCTAAATTCCCCTCAATAAAATTGCTTTTTTTCTAAGCCTATAGCCTTACTTTTTTTCGAAAAAATTATGTATCTTTTCCTTTTCTATTTTGCCTTCAAATGAATGCTAAGAATGATAGATCCTCATTAGGACTCTTTAGGTCTGCAATCCAACCTATTTCAGATAGTTTTAGCTCCTATATTCCCCTCAATAAAATTGCCTTTTTTCTAAGCCTATAGCCTTACTTTTTTTCGAAAAAATTATGTATCTTTTCCTTTTCTATTTTGCCTTCAGAATGAATGCTAAGAATGATAGATCCTCATTAGGACTCTTTACGTCTGCAATCCAACCTGTTTCAGATTGTTTTAGCTCCTAAAATCCCCTGAATAAAATTGCTTTTTTTCTAAGCCTATAGCCTTACTTTTTTTCGAAAAAATTATGTATCTTTTCCTTTTCTATTTTGCCTTCAAAATGAATGCTAAGAATGATAGATCCTCATGAGGACTCTTTAGGTCTGCAATCCAACCTATTTCAGATTGTTTTAGCTCCTAAATTCCCCGCAATAAAATTGCTTTTTTTCTAAGCCTATAGCCTTACTTTTTTTCGAAAAAATTATGTATCTTTTCCTTTTCTATTTTGCCTTCAAATGAATGCTAAGAATGATAGATCCTCATTAGGACACTTTAGGTCTGCAATCCGACCTATTTCAGATTGTTTTGGTCCTAAATTCCCCCGAATAAAATTGCCTGTAGCCTTACTTTTTTTCGAAAAAATTATGTATCTTTTCCTTTTCTTTATTGCCTTCAAAATTAATGCTAAGAATGATAGATCCTCATTAGGACTCTTTTGGTCTGCAATCCAACCTCTTTCAGATTTTTTTAGCTTCTAAATTCCCCGCAATAAAATTGCTTTTTTTCTAAGCCTATAGCCTTACTTTTTTTCGAAAAAATTATGTATCTTTTCCTTTTCTATTTTGCCTTCAGAATGAATGCTAAGAATGATAGATCCTCATTAGGACTCTTTACGTCTGCAATCCAACCTGTTTCAGATTGTTTTAGCTCCTAAATTCCCCTGAATAAAATTGCTTTTTTTCTAAGCCTATAGCCTTACTTTTTTTCGAAAAAATTATGTATCTTTTCCTTTTCTATTTTGCCTTCAAAATGAATGCTAAGAATGATAGATCCTCATGAGGACTCTTTAGGTCTGCAATCCAACCTATTTCAGATTGTTTTAGCTCCTAAATTCCCCGCAATAAAATTGCTTTTTTTCTAAGCCTATAGCCTTACTTTTTTTCGAAAAAATTATGTATCTTTTCCTTTTCTATTTTGCCTTCAAATGAATGCTAAGAATGATAGATCCTCATTAGGACACTTTAGGTCTGCAATCCGACCTATTTCAGATTGTTTTGGTCCTAAATTCCCCCGAATAAAATTGCCTGTAGCCTTACTTTTTTTCGAAAAAATTATGTATCTTTTCCTTTTCTTTATTGCCTTCAAAATTAATGCTAAGAATGATAGATCCTCATTAGGACTCTTTTGGTCTGCAATCCAACCTCTTTCAGATTTTTTTAGCTTCTAAATTCCCCTCCATAAAACTGCATTTTTTCTTAGCCTATAGCCTTACTTTTTTTCGAAAAATTTTTGTATCTTTTCCTTTTCTATTTTGCCTTCAAAATGAATGCTAAGAATGATACATCCTCATTAGGACACTTTAGGTCTGCAATCCAACCTATTTCAGATTGTTTTAGCTCCTAAATTCCCCCGAATAAAATTGCCTTTTTTCTAAGCCTATAGCCTTACTTTTTTTCGAAAAAATTATGTATCTTTTCCTTTTCTTTTTTGCCTTCAAAATTAATGCTAAGAATGATAGACCCTCATTAGGACTCTTTTGGTCTGCAATCCAGCCTATTTCAGATTTGTTTAGCTTCTAAATTCCCCTCCAAAAATTGCATTTTTTCTAAGCCTATAGCCTTATTTTTTTTCGAAAAAATTATGTATCTTTTCCTTTTCTATTTTGCCTTCAAATAAATGCTAAGAATGATAGATCCTTAATAGGACTCTTTAGGTCTGCAATCCAACCTATTTCAGATTGTTTTAGCTCCTAAATTCCCCTCAATAAAATTGCCTTTTTTCTAAGCCTATAGCCTTACTTTTTTTCGAAAAAATTATGTATCTTTTCCTTTTCTATTTTGCCTTCGAAATTAATGCTAAGATTGATAGATCCTCATTAGGACTCTTTAGGTCTGCAATTCAACCTATTTCAGATTGTTTTAGTATCTAAATTCCCCCCCATAAAATTGCATTTTTTCTTAGCCTATAGCCTTACTTTTTTTCGAAAAATTTTTGTATCTTTTCCTTTTCTATTTTGCCTTCAAAATTAATGCTAAGAAGATAGATCCTCATTAGGACTCTTTAGGTCTTCAATCCAACCTTTTTCAGATTGTTTTAGCTTCTAAATTCCCCTCAATAAAATTGCTTTTTTTGTAAGCCTTTAGCCTTACTTTTTTTCAAAAAAAATTCTGATCTTTCCTTTTCTATTTTGCCTTCAAAATTAATGCTAAGAATGATAGATCCTTAATAGGACTCTTTAGGTCTGCAATCCAATCTATTTCAGATTGTTTTAGCTCCTAAATTCCCCTCAACAAAATTGCCTTTTTTCTAAGCCTATAGCCTTACTTTTTTTCGAAAAAATTATTTATCTTTTCCTTTTCTATTTTGCCTTCAAAATTAATGCTAAGAATGATAGATCCTTAATAGGACTCTTTAGGTCTGCAATCCAATCTATTTCAGATTGTTTTAGCTTCTAAATTCCCCTCAATAAAATTGCTTTTTTTGTAAGCCTTTAGCCTTACTTTTTTCAAAAAAAGTATGTATCTTTTCCTTTTCTATTTTGCCTTCAAATGAATGCTAAGTATGATAGATCCTCATTAGGACTCTTTAGATCTGCAATCAAACCTATTTCAGATTGTTTTAGCTCCTAAATTCCCCTCAATAAAATTGGCTTTTTTCTAAGCCTTTAGCCTTACTTTTTTCAAAAAAATTATGTATCTTTTCCTTTTCTATTTTGCCTTCAGAATGAATGCTAAGAATGATAGATCCTCATTAGGACTCTTTACGTCTGCAATCCAACCTATTTCAGATTGTTTTAGCTCCTAAATTCCCCTGAATAAAATTGCTTTTTTTCTAAGCCTATAGCCTTACTTTTTTTCGAAAAATTTTTGTATCTTTTCCTTTTCTATTTTGCCTTCAAAATTAATGCTAAGAATGATACATCCTCTATAGGACTCTTTAGGTCTGCAATTCAACCTATTTCAGATTGCTTTAGCTTCTAAATTCCCCTCAATAAAATTGCTTTTTTTCTAAGCCTATAGCCTTACTTTTTTTCGAAAAAATTATGTATCTTTTCCTTTTCTATTTTGCCTTCAAATGAATGCTAAGAATGATAGATCCTCATTAGGACTCTTTAGGTCTGCAATCCAACCTATTTCAGATAGTTTTAGCTCCTATATTCCCCTCAATAAAATTGCCTTTTTTCTAAGCCTATAGCCTTACTTTTTTTCGAAAAAATTATGTATCTTTTCCTTTTCTATTTTGCCTTCAGAATGAATGCTAAGAATGATAGATCCTCATTAGGACTCTTTACGTCTGCAATCCAACCTGTTTCAGATTGTTTTAGCTCCTAAATTCCCCTGAATAAAATTGCTTTTTTTCTAAGCCTATAGCCTTACTTTTTTTCGAAAAAAATATATGTATCTTTTCCTTTTCTATTTTGCCTTCAAAATTAATGCTAAGAATGATAACTCCTCATGAGGACTCTTTTGGTCTGCAATCCAACCTATTTCAGATTGTTTTAGCTCCTAAATTCCCCGCAATAAAATTGCTTTTTTTCTAAGCCTATAGCCTTACTTTTTTTCGAAAAAATTATGTATCTTTTCCTTTTCTATTTTGCCTTCAAATGAATGCTAAGAATGATAGATCCTCATTAGGACACTTTAGGTCTGCAATCCGACCTATTTCAGATTGTTTTAGCTCCTAAATTCCCCCGAATAAAATTGCCTGTAGCCTTACTTTTTTTCGAAAAAATTATGTATCTTTTCCTTTTCTTTATTGCCTTCAAAATTAATGCTAAGAATGATAGATCCTCATTAGGACTCTTTTGGTCTGCAATCCAACCTCTTTCAGATTTTTTTAGCTTCTAAATTCCCCTCCATAAAACTGCATTTTTTCTTAGCCTATAGCCTTACTTTTTTTCGAAAAATTTTTGTATCTTTTCCTTTTCTATTTTGCCTTCAAAATGAATGCTAAGAATGATACATCCTCATTAGGACACTTTAGGTCTGCAATCCAACCTATTTCAGATTGTTTTAGCTCCTAAATTCCCCCGAATAAAATTGCCTTTTTTCTAAGCCTATAGCCTTACTTTTTTTCGAAAAAATTATGTATCTTTTCCTTTTCTTTTTTGCCTTCAAAATTAATGCTAAGAATGATAGACCCTCATTAGGACTCTTTTGGTCTGCAATCCAGCCTATTTCAGATTTGTTTAGCTTCTAAATTCCCCTCCAAAAATTGCATTTTTTCTAAGCCTATAGCCTTATTTTTTTTCGAAAAAATTATGTATCTTTTCCTTTTCTATTTTGCCTTCAAATAAATGCTAAGAATGATAGATCCTTAATAGGACTCTTTAGGTCTGCAATCCAACCTATTTCAGATTGTTTTAGCTCCTAAATTCCCCTCAATAAAATTGCCTTTTTTCTAAGCCTATAGCCTTACTTTTTTTCGAAAAAATTATGTATCTTTTCCTTTTCTATTTTGCCTTCGAAATTAATGCTAAGATTGATAGATCCTCATTAGGACTCTTTAGGTCTGCAATTCAACCTATTTCAGATTGTTTTAGTATCTAAATTCCCCCCCATAAAATTGCATTTTTTCTTAGCCTATAGCCTTACTTTTTTTCGAAAAATTTTTGTATCTTTTCCTTTTCTATTTTGCCTTCAAAATTAATGCTAAGAAGATAGATCCTCATTAGGACTCTTTAGGTCTGCAATCCAACCTTTTTCAGATTGTTTTAGCTTCTAAATTCCCCTCAATAAAATTGCTTTTTTGTAAGCCTTTAGCCTTACTTTTTTTCAAAAAAAATTCTGATCTTTCCTTTTCTATTTTGCCTTCAAAATTAATGCTAAGAATGATAGATCCTTAATAGGACTCTTTAGGTCTGCAATCCAATCTATTTCAGATTGTTTTAGCTCCTAAATTCCCCTCAATAAAATTGCCTTTTTTCTAAGCCTATAGCCTTACTTTTTTTCGAAAAAATTATTTATCTTTTCCTTTTCTATTTTGCCTTCAAAATTAATGCTAAGAATGATAGATCCTCATTAGGACTCTTTACGTCTGCAATCCAACCTGTTTCAGATTGTTTTAGCTCCTAAATTCCCCTGAATAAAATTGCTTTTTTTCTAAGCCTATAGCCTTACTTTTTTTCGAAAAAATTATGTATCTTTTCCTTTTCTATTTTGCCTTCAAAATGAATGCTAAGAATGATAGATCCTCATGAGGACTCTTTAGGTCTGCAATCCAACCTATTTCAGATTGTTTTAGCTCCTAAATTCCCCGCAATAAAATTGCTTTTTTTCTAAGCCTATAGCCTTACTTTTTTTCGAAAAAATTATGTATCTTTTCCTTTTCTATTTTGCCTTCAAATGAATGCTAAGAATGATAGATCCTCATTAGGACACTTTAGGTCTGCAATCCGACCTATTTCAGATTGTTTTAGCTCCTAAATTCCCCCGAATAAAATTGCCTGTAGCCTTACTTTTTTTCGAAAAAATTATGTATCTTTTCCTTTTCTTTATTGCCTTCAAAATTAATGCTAAGAATGATAGATCCTCATTAGGACTCTTTTGGTCTGCAATCCAACCTCTTTCAGATTTTTTTAGCTTCTAAATTCCCCTCCATAAAACTGCATTTTTTCTTAGCCTATAGCCTTACTTTTTTTCGAAAAATTTTTGTATCTTTTCCTTTTCTATTTTGCCTTCAAAATGAATGCTAAGAATGATACATCCTCATTAGGACACTTTAGGTCTGCAATCCAACCTATTTCAGATTGTTTTAGCTCCTAAATTCCCCCGAATAAAATTGCCTTTTTTCTAAGCCTATAGCCTTACTTTTTTTCGAAAAAATTATGTATCTTTTCCTTTTCTTTTTTGCCTTCAAAATTAATGCTAAGAATGATAGACCCTCATTAGGACTCTTTTGGTCTGCAATCCAGCCTATTTCAGATTTGTTTAGCTTCTAAATTCCCCTCCAAAAATTGCATTTTTTCTAAGCCTATAGCCTTATTTTTTTTCGAAAAAATTATGTATCTTTTCCTTTTCTATTTTGCCTTCAAATAAATGCTAAGAATGATAGATCCTTAATAGGACTCTTTAGGTCTGCAATCCAACCTATTTCAGATTGTTTTAGCTCCTAAATTCCCCTCAATAAAATTGCCTTTTTTCTAAGCCTATAGCCTTACTTTTTTTCGAAAAAATTATGTATCTTTTCCTTTTCTATTTTGCCTTCGAAATTAATGCTAAGATTGATAGATCCTCATTAGGACTCTTTAGGTCTGCAATTCAACCTATTTCAGATTGTTTTAGTATCTAAATTCCCCCCCATAAAATTGCATTTTTTCTTAGCCTATAGCCTTACTTTTTTTCGAAAAATTTTTGTATCTTTTCCTTTTCTATTTTGCCTTCAAAATTAATGCTAAGAAGATAGATCCTCATTAGGACTCTTTAGGTCTGCAATCCAACCTTTTTCAGATTGTTTTAGCTTCTAAATTCCCCTCAATAAAATTGCTTTTTTTGTAAGCCTTTAGCCTTACTTTTTTTCAAAAAAAATTCTGATCTTTCCTTTTCTATTTTGCCTTCAAAATTAATGCTAAGAATGATAGATCCTTAATAGGACTCTTTAGGTCTGCAATCCAACCTATTTCAAATTGTTTTAGCTCCTAAATTTCCCTCCATAAAATTGCATCTTTTCTAAGCCTTTAGCCTTACTTTTTTCAAAAAAATTATGTATCTTTTCCTTTTCTATTTTGCCTTCAGAATGAATGCTAAGAATGATAGATCCTCATTAGGACTCTTTACGTCTGCAATCCAACCTGTTTCAGATTGTTTTAGCTCCTAAATTCCCCTGAATAAAATTGCTTTTTTTCTAAGCCTATAGCCTTACTTTTTTTCGAAAAAATTATGTATCTTTTCCTTTTCTATTTTGCCTTCAAAATGAATGCTAAGAATGATAGATCCTCATGAGGACTCTTTAGGTCTGCAATCCAACCTATTTCAGATTGTTTTAGCTCCTAAATTCCCCGCAATAAAATTTCTCTTTTTCTAAGCCTATAGCCTTACTTTTTTTCGAAAAAATCATGCATCTTTTCCTTTCCTTTTTTTGCCTTCAAAATGAATGCTAAGAATGATAGATCCTCATTAGGACACTTTACGGCGCTAATGAGGACTTCTGCATTTTGTATGCCTATTGAGATTGACAGATGGAAAGATTGACTCTTCATAGGTCCTAACTTATTCAAATTAGCTTTCTTTTAAGAAATAAAATTCTCCAGGAATCACAATTTCTTCGAAATATTTGGTACAATTTAGAAGCCTTTGCTACTATGATTGGGGCTAATAAATTGACCTTTATACCTGATAATGTGAAAATTGTTATGACTAGCTACGAGGCTGAACTGAAATATATTTCTTTAAAAAGTGTGTTTTTTCAAGTATTAAAAATCCTTTCCTAGAACATCTGACTATGGCAGAAAACTCGAAGTCCTGCTGACATAAGGGCCCTGGACACAGTGCTAAGTTTTCCTTGATGTGAATACAGCCCTGTCTGATTCGCCTTTGTGTGAGAAGTTCAAGTTTGAGAATATTTTTCCGTACAATGAGTCATGCAACATCACAAGTCATCACAACACATTTTAAATTAACAAAGGTAATTTTATAAACACATTTCATGTACAAACCTTATCTATTAGCATAAATACTTCGAAAACAGAACAAAAAAGTGAAATGGATAATGGATCCTTTTGATTTGACAGGAATGGACGATTATCAAATAATTTATGAAATGCAATAACCAAAAAATTGCAAACAAACTTCTACTTTTGGTAACTCTTTTATAAAGCAACTGCAGCATTGCACTCTCAACTATCATCCAACAAAAAGTTAAGCAAAAAACAGTATTATTTTGCTATGGAGACTAACTTTAAAAGGAAACGTGTAATCCAAGATTTTTTAATCTGTAAGACAATCACGCAGCTGGAAATGTTTTTCAATCTTTGGAAAAGTTTAAATTTGTTCGATCAATGTCTCTTAGGTTTCTAATTGGCGCCCCTTAGCTAGTAAATTAAAAATAAATTTGGGAAACCTTCGATAGTTTCGGCTACCTCATTGATAGGAACATCCCAAGGCATAACCCTAGGTTAGGGTTAGGGTTAGGGCTTGATTTTTTAAAGAACATCACAAAGCTACAGTTTTAAAGAAAATAACACTGTTCTAAGGTATGTATATCTTGAAGGTATACAGTATACCATAGTTTACTACAATATCTATAGCCAAACTACAGTTTACTACAGTATACTAAAAAAGGATATCTCGATCCTCCTATTGAATGACTACAATTCTTAGAGTTAACGAACGTTATTTGGGAATCTGACCATTAAGATTCATAAAGCATAAAATACAGTTTGAGTTAACAGGAGCTTGTGTCCTCAAAGCTTGTTTCAGTCCTCTAACGACTGCTCAGAGGAAAGTGGGAAATTAGATAACTTGGTCATAGAACTTGCGCTTATAACATCTGTGCCAAGAACACTCTCTTCTAGTGGCGGTACTTAAATTGGTTATAGGAGGGTTCGTGTCTCAACTTACGTCAACAGGTTCTGCATTACATACTTTACAAATCGATGAACATGTACTGAGCAAGGAATGATCAGGTCATTTTTTAGACTTGCCTCCAAAGAGCGGTATTACTTACATAGCACTAAAATTCACTAAAATTCAAATGGTGCCAACGAGGTGTGGCTCCCATATTTTTCATAACTATTATTCAATTTGTGAGTACACGAAAGACTAACAAAATCTGCTCAATGCTGCAACAAACGAATGTAAAATGGAGGAGCAATGTTATGAATTGCACAGAACAGTGCTTGAGGATTCATGCACCCAGTTCTAAATGTTTCTGTTGACAGTGCAAGAAAGCAATGTCACTTGGAACAGGTCTTTGAGTGGCATCTTTCCTCGTTTTCGGCTGGCCAACCGAGGCATCTCAATGAAAACCTTGGTTTTCATGAATTTGTATTGCATGCAGTCTAGCTGCACGAAGGAGATCTCACATTCTGTTTCATTGCGCATGTGCACTAGACACAAACCGAGAGTGATCCTGTGACAGTATGGAATGTTTCCCTTTTAATATCCCGCTAGTACCTTAAATAAAACGAGAACCCTTAACGAATATCGTGGATTTACGATATGTCTGGTATGATATAAGGCTTTTATGATTATAGTTTCTCAAGATGTAATATCTCGTAGCTAGAAAGACTATTTAGTTAGCACGATCCATAACCTTTTGAGACCGTCACTGACCAAAGTTTATAACGATACCATGACTACGACAATGTCCATAAAAAAGTCCAATGCCTTGTTATTGAAGAGTCAAAATCTCCTCCCCCAATAGACTCTTTAGGTTTTCGAAGCTTCCTATAATGTTGTAAAGATGACTGCATCTGACTTCATCGTTATAATTGATGCGACAAGAAGCGAAACATTAGGATGCTACGATCGCATCAACCATGCAGAAGATATTGTATGTTATCTTTAAGGTACTGGGAAAGTTCATAATCCCATACCTTGTAAGCACGATAATCCAACCGCTGAATTGGGCGTTATTCATTTCATCAGATAAAGGTAGAGAAGTGTTTCAACAAACCTTTATCCCTGCTAGAATTTCCATTCGTATCAATCAACCGGCGATTGTGTGACGGACTCTTTCTTGCCCTCTTCTTTTCACACACTTTTACTCTCCGTGGTTTTGATCTGGACGGTGAAGTCACCTTTCCGCCAACAATTTTCAACTCCACCGCAGATACTTCAGATTGACATGGCCTATTACGGCTTTGACTTCTCCTTAAAAGAAAAACATATAATTCAATTTCAAAATATTTGAATTCATTGATAGTTGTAAGAAACTGTATGGTAGGACTTACTCCTTAATTGTTGCTGTTGTAGTCACTTAATGTACACGTTGACGTATGCTTTAAAAATTAGATTCAAATGTGATTAGAGACGGTGGCGGCGCCAGCTACTGCAGAGAGTGGGAGGGTAATGGGTGTTGCCCATGAGACCACGACCTTTTTTCCTCGCTTCAGTGCTTTGTATCAGGTCAAATTTTCTTAGGAAATATGATCTACCCCTATCTAGTGCTTTTTAATCCGTTTTTAGACGAAATATGTAGGACATGATTCGACAAAAGTGGGGGGGGGGGGTGATTACCCCCCATGCCACCCCTTGGCGCCGCCACTGATTAGAGAAGATATATTAGAACGGGTCGAAGTTGGAACCTAAACTAAAATTTACGTTATAATTGATCGAAATTATACAATCCTCTATTGGAATTAGAATTGGAGCCTAAACAATATATCGTTGTTTTTCTTATCTTGTATCTGTAGTACCGAATTTGAGCCACCAGCATATAGAAATTTCTCACAATAATGCTCTGAAAAGTAGAAGCAATTTGCTTGGGCCTGCTTTGCAACATGGTAAACAAACAAAAGTTACCTTTTATTCAAACGGCACCAAAGGAATAAGAGAAGGACGTCAGTGAAGAAGAACGCAGCCACAAGGGCTCCCAACCAAATTACTAATGCCTCATTCTTTTCTCCTTTGAATTCTGAAAAATAAATAATATTCAATAAACTTCAAATCTGTCAACTAGCGATTTGGAGTCAGCTAGCTGGTAGGGAATAACTTAAGATATTATCAAAAATGCTGTTGAGTCGTGTATACCATTGTAGAAAGCATTCCGAGCAGTCAAAATCCTGGGGCAGTTCTAGCCTATTCTTGAATCTTTAAAACTCTTGGTTCAGTTGTTTGTTCAAAGAATTTTTAGCGATTCTTTGGAGGGAGGCTGTTAAAATAGCAGAAATGGCGGTGGACCCCCTTGGATGATTGTTAAGGGTAGGCTCCAGTGTCTACACTTATTGCTCATTAAATTTTCTGTATTTCCACACGATTCGAGAGATTTCTGTTCCTATTATTTCTTCAGGCTTTAGGCCTCTCCACTTTGAGTTTCAAGATGCCTGAGGTCTGATAAAATCTTATATCCAAATATCTCTATAAAACGTTGATCCAAATATCTTGAACAAAGCTGCCATCTAAATATCAGCAATCATCATTTCGTCATGTGAGGTAAGCTTTTTTTGAAGAATGCAAAAAAAAATTTAAAAGGCGACTAGTAATCTAGATAAAAATCACGATGTCTCGAATAAAGCAGATGGTCTGCGCGATGTTTATTCTCGGGCTCGTGGCTTTCCTTATCAAGATTAAATTCGTGAGGTATTGGCATAGAAAACTACTTTAAAAATGAAGACACTTGTATGGAGAGGCATTTATGTCTAATTAACTAAAGACAAAATAAAGATAAAGCTGTATCTTGCTTCTAACAACGAGCATTTAATTAAATTAATGTTCAGGAGAACACTTTGCTTGAGGATTGTTATTTTTACTGTGTTTTGACCTAACATAATAATTCAAAACACTGAAAATTCTGTCATTTTGTCTACATATCTTGACTATTACAACAAAGATAATTATCACGAATTCCGGATTCCACATTCCGTGTTTAACAGGGACCTTTTGAGTAAGTTTCTGCTTATGTGACAGAAAAGGGAAAATGGTTGAGTACAGTAGCAGCCCGCATAAAGAACTTGTTTTTATATGAACATCGAGGCTGAAATTTAACCTTTAAAACCCCATAATTAAGAACCCCCAGGAGGCTGAAATTTGAAAAGGTTCTTATAAATATATATAAGAGAAAAGGGCTTTTAGAGTAAACCAGGTTATGGTTTGTTGAATTCTAATTGGTTAATCAAACAACACAAATTCATTTGATTGGTTGAAATTTAACATAAAAAGAGTTGGTTTAGGTGTGTCCATTGAAATTCTTGCGGTGGAAAAAATTGTTAATGCGTGCAAGGCCTGTACGTATATAAGAACCTTGTTAAGACCCTTTTAGATTGGAATTTAGAATAGCAGCCTGTTAATTAAGAACCTATTCAGGCTGCCAGAGAAAAACCTAGGTTCTTTTATGCGGGTTTCTACTGTAACTGGACACTCAGAAGATAACAACAGCTAATCAGCAAATCTTTAGATGAAACAATTACCACAGTTTTCAAATTGACTTCGTTTTGATGCTAGGAATATGGAAAACATGAAACAGAATAGAATAAAATTCAAACCTTTTTCATATTTTTGAGATCCTGGCGAGCAGCTCGTTTCTGAATCATTCTTTGATATCTCATTAGAAATTTTCTCTCCAAGAACGTGTGTTGCAGCGTAGGATGTTGTGCCTATGTTTGGTGGTGCACTGGTTGAAGGTGTGGCATATACCTTTTTAACTACTGTCGTTTTCGTTGGAGATGAACAGCTACATGAGACCCCTGTTGTCACTACAGCTGTCTTTAGAGTCTCTTTGCAACCTTTTTCTTTCATTGTTATGGTTACTTGTGTATAACATTTAGCTGGTGGTGGCGTGGCAAATGATGGTGTTGTTCGACCTAAAATGTGCGGATAAAAATATCGGATAAAAATTACCATGGTTTTTTATGTACCAAATGAAAGGCCTGTATTAGCTGAAGAAATATTGACTACTTTTACTATCATAAGCATAATATTTCAAAAGTTATATATGACCAAAAGCAATTATTGACGTCATCGATCACGTGACTTCCAGAAAATATTTTTTGGGCCCATCTCGGAAAATCAATCAGTTATCGATATACAACAATACTCTGAATTCAGATTTGATATTAGACACTTGCTTACTTTTTCACGACAATTTCCCTGTCTATAGAGATCTTTTAGAAATTTTGCACGCAATGTGAACTTGAGCAGTCTTAAAAACATGAAAATCTTTAAAGGAGGCCCATAGTTATAAACCTACGGTGCCCTAAAAGTGCATTACGCCCGGAACTACGGCATGATGTAGAGTATTTGAAAAAAGGTATAGGGAATAGAAAGATGGCACTAACTTATGTAAATAAAAGCAAACAAAGGAATGACAAATGCTGCTAAAGCAATATAATTAATGGGTAAATTAATAAAAATTTTCTTTCAGATACTTTTCTGAAGGTGTTTATCTTCAAATTTCGATTAATCAAAAATAGTACCTTCGGACTCAGACATATAGCTAAAGTATTAATGAATCAAATTTTCCTTACATTCTATTTAAGTTGTATCTTTATAAATAACAACTTATGCCTTTTCAAAATGGATTATTTAATAAAAGATTAGTTGTTATACTATAAAAGATTGTTGATGACGGCATGGGAATTCAAAATACTGGACGTGACCCAGCCGACAGCCAGGGCATAAATGTTTTCGTAAAATTATCTCTTAGGTCACTTAAGTTTTATTAAGTTTTTTATTGTTCGAGCTGGCAAGCATTGACCGCAGAATATAAGTAATTTAGGCAGGCCAAGTACATAACGATTAAAAAAGTATTTTGTTATGCAAATGGAAGTATAAGGGAGCACCAGCCATGTATTTACGAAAATTGTATTTACGCATTATTTCCCGAAATCGCAGAATGATTTTTCAGCATACAGAAAAGACTGTGTTTGTCTAATAGTCCTCTGATATTAAAGTCATGCCTTCCAGGGCAATTGAAGATGGTCAATTTCCTTAGAAGAACGTAATTTTAGTCACCAGAATTTGATAGCACTCCTTGAAATATCTGTAGTTTCATAAATACAAACTTAACTACTCATAAATTATCTACCTAGGCAGTCAATGAAGGATAAACTAAACTATATCGCTGAAGACGAGACTGAAATCTTTTTCCAATTTTTCAGAATGTTTCAAATTTACGGCCTAGTCGCCCTCTTTTTCAAACGTTTCCCATTGCATCGAGTTGATAACCCTCATGTAGGCCTTAATGCAAATGATAGCCCGCAAGCGTACACTTAACAACCAAACCAATTGTTATTAAACTAATCGAACAAGCATTGCAACATTGAAAAAGAAGACTTGTACTGTAAAAATATTTTTCACGAATTTCAGTATTATTCATTTCGATATTTTAGTAGTCCCTCCTTTGCTCTTTTGCATATACCCTAAAACCAAGTCACAATGCTTCCAGCATAGATCCTTAACCTTATGACAAGTCGAGAACACACTACAGTTCCACGGTTGAGAACAGGAGGAATGTTATCAAAGAATGAAGTAGTTTTGAGGAAGACAAATGCATAACTTGACAAGAGTAAAGAAAGTGAGAGAAATTTAAAGTTGTGCTTTAACTTTTCTTCTTCCCTGGACAAGATTAAAGACTAACCAATAGAAAATTGCATTTCTAAGAAACTTCTTTTCAAAAGATACAAGGATGCATTTCGAGGAAAATTTCATCCGGAGGAAGTTAAGGCGTTTTCTAAGCCTCAATATGACTGCAGCACACAGCATGAAAACGAGAAAGAGCATTCGATAAATGGGCAATAATCTGAATTTTCATTGTACACCTCTTACTTTCAGAATTGCTACTGTACCACAATTTGGCTGAGCAATAAGTACCCTTACGCACGTTATCAGACAGGCGTTATCTAAACCTACGTAAATAAAGATATCTTGTAGATAAGAGGTCTCCTTGTAAAAAAATTTTAATCAACCACAAACTCACCAAATGATTGCAAGGCGAGACAATCTTAAAAATGTTAAAAAAGCCATTGGTACTGCAAGGTGTAAAAATGTGGTACAGAAGATAGGGTTACGAAAATGCGGAACCCTAGAGCTGTACACTACCTTCATCGAAACAAAAACCCGAGAGTTCGCCTTTCGCACCGGAATCGTCAGCTGTCTGAAGGGTTAGTAGATACCGATTGGTCGAAAAAGAGCCAATCGAATACAGCATACTTTTCTAGCAGTCAAGTACCAGGAAACGACACTTGACTCATGTTATCAATAATTCACATTCTGGGTAGCGTCCGACGAAGAGGTACTTTAACTATTAAATATGGTTGTTTGACATTGCAATTTCAAAATTTGCTCAAGCTATGATAGGCTTACTCGGCGGGGGTGGGGTTCAGCTGCACCTCCATAGAATTGAAAATATCTTAAAAATTTACAGCAAATCGGGTAAAAAAACAATACTCGAGCAACTTTTTTGGAAACACAACGGACAAGCGCCCCCCATTTGTTGGCGCCCGTTTGCTTGTGATAATTTAGTATCGAGAATGCAGTGGCAAACTTATAATACCCAAAGTATAACACTAATCTCACAACTCACCTCCTTTTAAAGGATATGCTTTCCATCTGGCGCGGAACCCTTTATTTGCAGTAGTCTTATCAGAAACGAAAGTTACCAAAACCTTGTTATTGTCCGAAGTGTACCCGGGAGGGAGCCGCTCTCCGCAATACCTTTTAGTCCGGTCTCCATCGGCATTTGCTATGAATACATAGTCATATAAACATTTTTTGTTTGTCTCTATTTTGAATTCTGTAAAGTTCAGTTTTATAACTGTGCCTTGAGGTGCACTGATCACCCATAGAACCGTCACATTGACTGGATAGGTTGAAGGGTAGTTCGGGCTTGTGAAACTGCCTTGCTCTCCCTGAAGTTCAAAGTTGATGGCTGAAAAACAAAAAAGCTGCATGTCAGTTTCAGGAAGATGCTACGAGAAATAATATTGAAAATAATACCTTTTTTACTAATACACACCAGCATGAGGCAATTTTAGAGATTGCATCATGGAATTTTCTGTGATCACAAGAGTGGCAGGCGAATTATTATTCGTTATACAAAATTTTCGAAATACTTATCTATTATGAGAACTTTGAATTAATTATGCATCTATGGATGACTTTTGAGATGCATTTCTGAGATAAAAGATGTAATTACAGTATATCTCCAAGAATGAGGACCTATGAATTAAAGAACCTCCATAGTGGCGTTCTTTGATTAAGCCCCTTGTATTGTTTGTGCCTGACAATAACCCAAAAATCTGTATTGTCAAGAACCTAACAATTTCGTGCCTCGGATAAAAAATTGAATTGAGATCCCTTTTTAAAATATTTTGCTATTTTAGCACCCCACCTGCTCCCAAATGAAGGGAAAATTCCCCCCATGAAATAAGAACCTTTGACCCTGAAATGACCTTATGCACTTTATATGTATCTATGTGTACCTTTAGAATAAGTATCAAAAATAATATGGTGCCCGAAAACTTAATTGTTTCTTTGTGGAACCATCTGCAAAGTCATTACGAATTTACAAGTTCCAGCATCTCAAAACACAAAAAGTTCCAGCATCAATTCATGTTTATTTTAACCTTCTTCAAATAGTACAGTCCAAATTGACTTGCATTCAATATCAGGGTTCATTCTAGTTTTTGCAAATTTGCTTTGCTCTTGCTCACAAATTGGTATTTGGCAGGTTTAAGACAGGAACTTTGCCATATAACCCATTTATAACGTAATCTCTTTAAAGCCAGAGAAACCAGGGGCACAGAGGCAAATGCCCCCACATTTTCATAAACAGAGGTTAAATACCTATTTGCAAATCAAATAGGAGCCTCTATTTGGTAATAGGTTAGTCCATATTGAAAATGCTTTCAAGTCGATGAAAACGTTCAATCTATTTTTGGAATGTATGGTATCTCAAGAACAACTACCTTGGTCATTCTTGACTTTAATTTTTGCGATAATCTTAAGAGCAATAAAGTTTATATCCGAGTTGTGAATTTTTTGTTTAGTATTAAACTTTGTCCCGTACAATAATGTTTATAAATTGTGAAACTAGCGTAGGCTGGTGACTATAAACAATTCCCTAGTGACTTTTCATAAAGATCACAGAGAGATAAAACATGGTTTTATGTCTGAAATAACATAAATATCACATTATGAAACCTTTTCTGGAAATATTAAGTCTCAGAAAGTTTTATCTCTGCCAGATTTTCTGTCGACCACAAATATTATACAACATCGCAAGGATATAACTCACTGAGTTTAATACGGGAATGCAAGTTTGCTGAGTTTAGCAGTGAAAATACCAGGATGTAACTTAAATGTTCAAGAACATAAAAGGCAGTATCCACAAATGTGATCAAATATTCCCAACCTGATGAAATGTCAAGCATAGGAAATGAGAAAATCTAATCTGCTTTAAGATGATGAAAACTAAGGAAATTTATTTTGTCGATTTAAGTACAGTCGTAAGGTAAAAATTTAGCTTATATAACTCAATTTTCAGAAGTTCATAACACATCACTCCTGTCTGAAATTATCGACTTTTCAAACTGTTACGCAATTTCCATTTTTCTTTAACGTTGAAAAAATACTCGTGGACTACAGATCTGAGGGTCTGTGATTTGAATACCTGTACAATTCCAGGCGTAGGAATTACGAGGTATGGTCACATAGGGGGGAAGAACCAGAACACTGCCCGATGAGTCCGGCTTCTCAGTGTCCTTTAAACTACCTGCCGAGCTTGGTAGTGACAAGTACAATAAAATGCAATACAATAAAATTGACCCGTGAAAGGTTACGCAATTTTTTAATAACTTTTTATCGTACCAAAATATTCCAACCAAAATTAGACGACATTTCTATAAATTTTGCATTCTTACTGCTGAGAGTGTAGTCAGTTTGGGACTTCAAACTGGTTATCTTCAAAACCCTTTATGATTTCAACGAACACTCATGAACCCAATGGCAGGGATGCTGTCCTGCAAACCTAGATGGGGCGCTGTGTTGAAGGCAACTTCTTTAAGGCACACCCATGGCCGCAACAATTTCCACACCAAACATACTTGCGCTTGTTTTGAAGATTTTGGGACATGTAAATGAAATATTTCAAACTTTTCATCGACTTAAAAATAATAAGAAATAATCAACAGACCCATCAAAGATGACATTTCACTGTTAAATTTAATACAATACAATTGCATGTTTTTTCAGTGTAAAGCATGTTTTTCATAGGTATTGACAGAAGAAAGAATGTCTCTTAAAATTAATTACATTTCCGGCTCAAGAACGACAAAAAAACAGCTAGGAAATTGGTCACTTGTTAAGAAGGGGTTAAGCCCTCCATAATCTAGTTGCTAATTTTTATAAGAATTATATGAACACCAAGGCTCGATATGCTAATTATCGATTTTTACATTCATGTTGGCAAAACAGAGCAGACTTTATCGACAAATCGACCGTGCTGCTAATGTCATGCAAAAACTGTTATTCAGTAGTTTGATAATGAATATATAGCAGGTAGTTTTAGTAAACCAATTAAGAAATAAGAGCGAAATTTAAAACACTCGAGACTCAAATTTTCCAAGAACAAAAACATCGTGCTTCTGCAGAAATTATCTGGTCCTTGTAAAAGGTCTATTTTCAATTAACCGTTCTGGCTATCTTTAATTGTCTGGGTACACTCCTTTCAGCAAATTTCTAAATTCTTTCCATTCGTACTTTCAACCTCTCACTGGGCGGAATTGGTTTTTGAGTGATCTTCAAACTTTTCAGACACACTGTCAGGTTCTTTGATATTGTTCAAATTAAATGCTGACAGATATGTTATCAACATTGTCAATTACTGTTTAAGAATGTTTCTTTAGAGAACTTTAAAGATTACTAAACAATTAACTACGAAGATTAAAATTCTGTCATTTTATGACTCAATTTCTCTTGTTATACAACATACAATTTATTAGCAAATTAACATTATCAAGATCCTACGCATTCGCCTGTTAATATATTATCTAATATCAAATTTTATCATTAAGATTATCTTTTTTTGTGTCTATAGGTTCTATAAGATACTAAGTCGATTGTACTGATCAGAAAGCTCTTTCTTCTTTGTTGCTTCATAAATCGATTTCATAGATACTCGATAGGAACTTTCACGAGGGAATGACTAGAATCGAACGAGTCTAAACCCACAATTTTTTAATTATTATTATGAAAATGGAAAATCTTTAGAAAAGCAGACAGGCTACTTTAATCAGGTTTGAAAATATTTGCTAAAACAACGTAGTTTCTTCCAGTCCTTGATTCAATTTTTGGAGCGATGGCAACACAAAAGATGTTCGCCCTTGTAAGGGAGATAACATTTAGGTACCGTATCGAAAAATCTGAGACACGATGAAACAATATTTCACTTGCCCTTCTTCAAAATTTATGTTTTTCTACAATTTTTCTCATCCAGCTCACAGATGTAAAAGCATCGTTACTGCGCATGCTCGTAAGACGAACATTCTTGGTCCCAGGCCTTTATTGCATTACTTTAGTTCGTAATCCCAACGTGAGTAGAGATATTTTCCAAGGCTTTTTACTAAATGACAAACTATTCCAATTTGACAAAAAGCGATTTAGTCATAACTTTCTAATGGTCATTGTAAAAGGTTTTAAATTAAATGCAAAAAGCATAAAGCTTAAATTAAGTTTTACCAATACCTTCAACTTTATCCTGAAAACCACAGTTAACATTGTCCTTAAGTTCTTTCATTTAATGACATATTGGTATGACCAAAGGGCCTAATCATTAATATACAGCTAAGGCCTATTTGACAGGCACAAAGCATCGTATTACGCTTATGGTTTTATGGGCAACGGTCGTAGATCCAATTCATTTGAGCAAGTCATTGGGCTGTAAAATCACTGCTTTTACCATCAAATTTCAAATCTAGATTATACTTAGCTTATACAGATTTCACAAAACTCATTTCGCCAACTAAATAACAATGCAACTTGGTTTTTATTCAAAGAATGATTACAATTTGTCTTTAAAGCTCTTTTGCTAATCTTAATCATCTTTTCGATTATAGTTGAGAATCGTATTAAGAAAAATAATCCACAACATAGCTATGCATTGTTTTGTACTGTCTAACTTTCAGGGTATGAATGCAACTCCAATCAAATATTGTTTAAGGAAAACCTTTTTAATATGAGCGATTCTTGTGTAGTGCAGCTTTGTCAATTTCCGACTTACAATTTGGGAGTTTTAACTTAGCTGTACTAAGAGCGTTCAGGGAAATTTTAATCGCATTCTACAAATGGACATAAGACTAGGATCAGCCATAAAATTTGGATCAAATCAACAAAGTCATTTCGCTTTGAATGAATTTGCAGAAAACAAATCATATTCTTTAAGCGACAGCGATTGAAAGGGCGTTGAAAGAAAAGGAAAAATGCATGGGTGGTGGACCTTTCACTTTAAGATTTATGCAATGAAAGGGTTAAGTTGAAAGGGGTAGGGTGGCAGGGTTTTATCGATCACGTTATTAACATAAGTGGTTTAACAATGATGGATGGTATTTTAAACTCATACCCTCAAAATATAACGAGACAAAATTTGAAAGATCTTTGTTAGTTTTTGCTTTACATGTTTCAATTTTTTATGAGAAATTACTTAAACACTCCTTTTTATGAGAACAATTTTTTAAGAACACGAGCCTAAAAATTGGTAAAAAGTTAAGAACAAAATAAGAACAAGCTAAGGCTGAGCTACTGTAAAATGTAATTTTAAACATCGTTTCATCTCAAAAACAAGGATTTTTAGCCATGTGTGGGTGCTTTTTTGGTGAATTTTAAAACTTTTCGGCAAATGAAGGTTGTCTCACTCACTTTGTTGGCAAATGAGGCCTGAACAAAACCCTAGAGCGAAAAGGCTAGCAATTGCACTGCTTACACCCTATTAAATTAAGAACAAATTAAGAATAATCCAGTCTCAGGTTTTCGAAAAAATTAAGAACAGTCAGCCTGAACCAAATTTACTGGTTCTTATAAAAAAACTGTATTTGTCAATTAAATTTTACAGATGGGAGGAAGAACAATAAGTAAATAATCAGGTGACTTCAGATGTACTGGACCTTTTGTCTCTCTAGATTGAGAAAGCGACTTATTCAACACGATATTCAAAACTTTCTGGAGGTCTGCCAACCTTTTATAGTGTCATTCTAGTTTATATGTTGTGAAATTTGCGAAAGATTGTGAAAGATATGTAGGAAACGAAAATGAAATGCGGAAGAAATTCAACCAATTTCGATCTCTTAAAATGTGTTAGTTGCGAGTGGTACTTTATCCAAATGAAGACAATTTAATAAGTAAACAATGTATGTGTCAAAATACGACATTTCGAGCACTTTCTCTTTGCCAAGTGATCTATTACTCCATGATTTAAAATTTCATAAACACAAAACAAACGAACAGATAAATTTATTTGATAAGCAAGTTAGTTACTGGCAGCTTTGGCTGAAGGGACGTAACACATTATACTATAAACAAATTTATACTGCATATATACAGTAAAAGCACATTGTTCAAATATAGCTGATAAAACAAGGCAGGTTTGTACATTCTGCAGTATGGAACTTAGCTGGATGTTTATTTTGAAAATACGTGTATTCGCAAAATATGAGTTCTAGTGTTTGAAACCAAAACAGAAATGTGTTTATTTTGATTCCGATCTAGAATTTTCTATTTTGTACATACATGCCAAAAGTATCTGTTGCTTTTCTTGAATTTGATACTGATCAAATACGAAACGAATTTGACAAAGTTTTTAGTCATTAGAGTGTCTGAGACGCCCATTTGCCGCTGATGAAGGAGTTAAAAATTAACCACGGCACTACCATTCGTTGCGATGGCAAACAGATTGATAACTCGAAAAAGTTCATTGTTTCTGTTTTTATTGCATCTTGAAAAACAACTAGAGATTGTTTAAATCGTAAGTATTGTTAACAAAAATACAATGTATTGAAATACTGCAGTTTACATCAATATCGCTATTTGAAAATATCGAGCCTAGAATAACATTCTGCATTGTATATCGATACACTTGCTTCGGTTGAAACCCGCTGTCAATATGCCTCCTTTGCGGTAAAATTCTTGCATTGAGAATGCTCAATTACTAACAAATAGTGGCTAAAATATCAACGGGATAATCTCGGACACAGCAGACAATGCAAGGTTTATTCTTACTCAATACATTTCTTTATAGTAATGGATTAATCGAACAGGCTGCCTGAGTGGCGAGGTACTTACTTTTACTGCAAGCGAATGAAACGAAGAAGCACTCCAAAAGGACCACATGGACAAACCAACGCATTACCACCATTATTCGGCGCGCTAAACTTCATTGAATAATGAATATGACATATGCAGAGACCAGGAAACTAGACAAGAATGTAAACATAAAAAGCGGCTTTTTGCAGTGTATTTACCGAGCATAAACACGCGGAATTGCCACAGCCCGTCTTTGCCCAGATCAGCGAAGAGATGTACACTGCTCTCGACAAATGACGGTTTTCTCAGAAAATCAAATATTGAACCACAAAAATGACGGAAACAATTCCACTGGACGTCGTTGTTTACAAACTCTACTAAAAAAGAACAAAGCTGCCACCAAAGGCCGTGACCCTAGAATCTAGAGATTAGGTGCATGAACTCAACCAAGTTGTGGCCATTGAAAAGGACTCTATAAAGCTATCAAATAAATGATGGATAAAAGTCAACAAGATACCTAATGCAGACATGCCTTTTCTGGGATTACAGTAAATCATAAAAGGCAAACTTATCGATTTAAAATCTATGACCTGGCTTAGCCATAATAGGAATGTGATTCTGCCGATAGATTGAGCTAACAGTTTGTTATCTGTAGAATGAAACAAAATCAAACATGGTATCTACATTCTATTGAGTCTCACAGAGGGTATCTGACGAGCAAAACTTCTGGCGGCCTCGGGGTCTCACAGAGGGTATCTGACGAGCACGTGTGACAACATTCAACCACTCTCCATTTATCTTGGTCGCGAAGTTGTCAGTTGGTCAAAGAAAAACCTTTTTACAAGTTGAAGATGAAGTACACTCCTTTTTGTTTAATAAGAACAATTTTATAAGAACACGAGCCTCAAAACTGGTCGAAAGTTAAGAACAAATTAAGAACAAGCTGAGACTGAGCTTCTGCAAAATGCAATTTCTTACAACATTTTTTCTCAAAATCGTGGATTTTTAGCGATGTGTCGAAAGTTAAGAACAAATTAAGAACAACTGAGACTGAGCTTCTGCAAAATGCAATTTCTTACAACATTTTTTCTCAAAATCGTGGATTTTTAGCGATGTGTGGGTGCTTTTTCGTTGAATATTCAAATTTGTCAGCAAATTAAGACTGTCTCACTCATTTGTTGGCAAATGAGACCTGAACACCTCCTTAGAGCGAAAAAGCTAGCAATTGCACTGCTTACATCCTCTTAATTTAAGAACAAATTAAGAACAATCCAGCCTCAGATTTTCGAAAAAATTAAGAACAGTCAGCTTGAACTTAATTTTACTGGTTCTTATGAAAAAAAAGTGTTATAATAACAAAAAAGAGTTTATATTCTTTAATGAAATTTTAAATCTTCGGTGATAAAATATCACATATCACATATCACATAAAATTTATAGTCAATGCGGGCTTGTCAAAACAGGGTCATTCAACCTACCCGCTTTATATAGGGGCAGATCCAGAGGAAATTTGGAGGCGGGGCAGTTGGTAGTGGAGGCGCTGAACAATTTTAAAAAATTGGTGACGAGGGTACGCTGTATGCAACAATTTTAGATAATAATCACTGCCAGCAGGCTCTCTATTCACTTTCTAGGGAAATTTTCACAATAAATATGCCAAAAAATGATATACCGTCTGAGCATGACTGAAGGCCTCTTTTTGAAATTTTTCTCTAAATAGATAGATTTTCCGGCTGAGCATTTGCTGATCCGCCATAGTGGCCCAACTCTGCTAGGGCTCTCTCCAAAAGGAGCTGACTTGAATGATATTTCCTTACAGGCAAATCCAATTTTTTTTTTGGGGGGGGGGGGGGGAGGTGGGGCAGAAAATTTTTCGTTTTGGTCCAATTTTCAATTGGAGTGTGGCTCTATTGTTAAACAAGATTTTAACCAAGGATCCTAGCAACAACAAACAAATGATTATGCTCCATTGTTCTTCTACTTGGTTTGATTATGACATGAAGATTGGACAACTTTTAAGCGCAAGAAACTGAACAATGTGTGAATGAAGGCAAGAAGACAACTTTATGGATAACCTATGTTGTCATCCAAAGCGTGACTTTTAGCAAAACATGATCAATAGGTAATCCTTGAAGTTAATTAAGCTATCGGTCTCAGAAACTTTTTCACTTGACTCTCATTCTTCAAAGGGGCGCCAGACTTGCTTCAACTCGTTGAAGGGAAGGACAACTGCCCCTAATGGCCCCCCTTCAAATCCCAACTGGCTTTTTATAGGAACTTTTGGCTCCTGTTTCAGTCTGTCATTTGTTAATTTTCCGCAAAATTTCAGCCTCGTGTGTTTCTTATTTTCTTTCTTTTTTTGTAATGGAATTTCCTATGCATAGTAGTGCCCGGACATAACCTGTGCCTGCAAAGGAATCAATGCTATTTTGCTTATCGCTTTCTGTTTTTCTGTCGTTATTCTTTCACTTCAATTTTTGCTGGTATTATATTTCTCAAGTTTTGTTGAGTTGCACCCTGCCTTGTTTCTTGTGTTGTTCTTATTTTGGGGCAAATCTTTGCCTGATGTTTATTATAAGGTTTGTTCATATGAAATAAAGTGAGGACTCTTTTTAAGAGATACCTAGTATCAAAATCACCAAAAACACCAAGAAACTAAGAAACTGAGTGATAATTCTGAGCTTTCTAATTGCTTTCTCAAAAAGTTAATTTAACATTTATTAAATTTTGAAAAAATTTATCTCTTTGCTAGATTGTTCGCTCTACAGCACCATCCCCCAACCAAAGGAGCTGAACGGCTTTTGCCTAACGATGCTCTAATTTTTAAAACTAATAACCAAAGCTTAAAATGTACTAATTGCGGTCGACGTCTTCATTCCTATCAAGCTAGTTTGCAATGATTTGCTGTGGGATTTGGACTAATCTAAAGAGACTGTTTTAAACTCGTGGCTCTTTGAGGCAAACCAATACATTCTTATGGTTCATAAGAACCAAATAATTTGGCACGACGTTCACATTTTTTGGATAATTATGATGTTTTAACTTGGAACGGATTTTTTTACAACTACAAACAATATAACATTTCCAAGACCACTTAATAACAGCTCTATTCTACTTAACATTTTTAGAAGCATCGTTCTAAGGTGACAATATTTGCTCTGTTTTGTTCAAACGATAGAAACTTTGAAAACACATTGTTTTATCTTTTTATTTTCATCTGTGATTAGTCATGTTCTTATGTTGGTCTTATTCTACGGCAAATTGAGCCTAGGTTAAACTTATAAAGAACAAGGTTGTATGTATTACTCCTGAAATATTCATCTTCATCCATCCAATTATCTACACTCTAAGCTATCATAAACATTGTCTGAAAATATAGATTTCTTTAGATTAAGACCACAAGAAAAGCAGATGGATTATCAGGTTTGGGGAGAGGCGCATGCCAAACAAAGACGAGTAATGCACAGAGTCTGTTCAACAAGTAACGTTCACGTGCATTATACGCCTCTGTTTCAACTAGATACGTGACTAGATATTGGAAAGTCACTTTCTGTCTGGAAACAGAGAAAAGATGATTTCGTTCTTCATTGTAAACTGAGCTCATATAAAATCAACTATCACGCCAAGAACACCACCACTGCATTGCTTTGCAAGTAATGTAATAAGTGTTAGAAAACTATTGTAATGTCCTAAGGTCTGTAATAGAATTGATTCTGTGTGTAAAGCTAAATGCTGGAAATAGGATTGATATCATATTTTGGCAGTGCACTGTTGAATGAAGCATTGAAGAATGAATTTTGCTTTCTAGATTGCTAAAGAGTCCTTTTATCAATAGCTGTGTTATTTTATTTACGACAGTATACGACGCTTTTGGATTCGATTAGAGAGATTAGATTTGAAACGATGCCTTTGTTTTTGATACTTCTCAAGGCAACTGTATAAGGGACAATGAATTACAATGACAAGAAAAGAATAACAGCAAGGAAATGGGATAACAACATAGTTGACGGTTAAAACTGGTTTAAAATTGTAGCTGAAGATGATTTGTGACGTCATCATTGGAGACTGGTATTCCAAGAAATTGTGACGTCACCAATGGATATAGTGACATCACTCGAGGATGTCATGCAAGTATGAAGCATTTCAAGTTGAGTTGGAACCACATTAATTGTTTGCTAATAAACATTCACACAAAAAGCTATTACTTCGGCACAGTTATCTTCCTTAGCAAAACAATAACGTTATATTTTGTTACTAAAAATGACTTTGAACGTCATTGAAACGTCTTTCAAAGCCATTTTGTACCATCAAAGACTTTTTCGTAATGTCCTTTATTTAGATAACATTAAAAACTCTATAATGAATCTAAATGCTTAATTCCCTTCCCCCTGGAAGCTTTTTGATGCAGAAAAGATTTTTCGAAAACAATGAAACCAGCACATTTTCTTACATAAACCGATTTTAGGAATCAAGGTATGTAATGAACATGAGACTTTTTTTTAAAAATGTTTTCATTCAAAGTTTTTAGCGACCCTATAGCAAACTTTAAGCCAGTGCTATGGTTAAAAAGCATACGCTCCAACTTTTAGTTTTCAAAGGAGTGATTCTGAATTTCAAATGTAAATATCGTTTTAAAGATTGGCTCGTGTCATTTGCAAGGCGAATTCTAATCTCAATAATTGACAATTAAGCGAATGAAAATGTACTGAGAACAGAGAAACTTGACTTCTAAAAGCACCATTTTGATTTTTCGTCACTTAACTGAATAGAATATGCTGTATTTTTTGTTTACCAAAAATCTGCTTATCGAGAATAGCTACCAGGGGGTGGATGAGCCCTTTAAACATTTATCAGAGAGGGATGAAGCCCCAAAGCCCCCCACGAAGTCGGCGCCTATGTCAGAAGTCACATGGAGAAGTACTTGAGTCACTGTGCAAGAACTGTAGGTTTTTTGGCATATACATATTTCAAAATTGAGCACAAAACCGCTTGTCAGTGATGAGTATCTTGAAGATATAGACACTCAATACACAAACATGGATGTATGAAGTGAAATGAGCCTCAAGCTTCAGTGCTAGGCCCGTTATTACTAATTATGAACCTCAGTGAGTAGAAAGAAATTAGGGCACTTGAAATTCGCCACCTTAAGTCAGCTTTTGCAAAACTTGGTAAAAGAAGTTAAGACTAATTTGTTTCTCTGCTTTTACCTAAAGCAATAAGACGTAATGGAGGTAACTATGTCGTCATATTTGAATGAAACTAAAGGATGTTAACCAGTAAAGCGTGTGTTAGGAAAGATTTAATAATGCATACAAGGAAACTTCGAATAGGGACAGATCTTCAAACTACATCGCAATATTCTCACTTTCTGTAAATCAAAATTTATACCAAGGTAGGTAATTTATTGCAATCACATCCAAAAAAATATCATTAGAAGATATTAATCGGAGGGGAACCTAAAGCGTGAAATAGAATATATCCATGTATACAGAAGGAATTTGCTGGAAGAAAGTTGAGACTTTCAACAAAACGACTTTTAGCTAAACACTCAAAGCTCATCAAACATTTAACATCATAATGTTTGGACGAGAATATTTCAGACAAAAAATATTGCTGAAGACATCATTGGAAATTTCTCCGAGTTTTCGGATGATAAATTTGCAGACAAAAACATACTTCTGGTCTTCTGTATTTTGTTTGTAAAGCTAGCAAATCAATCCTGAATTAAGTTTTTTATTCCTAGGAGAATAAGAAGTATGCCATTTCCTCGGACAAACTATGTTCGTTTTCCCCCGAATCTACAAAAAATTCGAAATGGTTCTACAACAGAAAATGTAAATATGAAGAAGCAGACTTGTTAAAAAGTTTTGTGTGACATAAACTTCAGAAAAAGACGACATTTTACAAGTTTCTTTGACTGGGTGAAAATTAGAAACGGAAAAAACATTTTGAAAACTGGTGTATTCGTTATAAAAAGGGATAGGCGTAGAAACTGTTTTGCCAAAGAGAAACGATAATTTAGCTTCGAATATGGCAAACAAAAATGATCGCCACGTATATAGCAAACAGCAATAAACAGAACATTAAGATATAAGTACAACACTAGGATTTCTAGATAAAGATCAAAGTAGGGTCCTGGGTAATAGCCCAACATCAGGTAAATGTCATGGTTCTTTAGTCGTGAACACTACATGATGTTAGAACATTTTAATACATTTAAGACAAAATACCATGCTACAAAATTTGGATAAATTCCGCTTGAGATATGAAGGGCTACATAATGTTTCATTATTTTGGTAAGATTCTAGGGGTAGAAGCTGATAAAAGGTTTTTTTTCACAACTGTGGCCAATTGAGAGATATTCAAATTGTTACCTTGAAGACTGGGGCATAAAGCAGCTCATGTCATAATAACATATCATGATAAAAATTCGAAAAATAACAGCATAATGCTGATACAGGTTTGACAAATAAGAAAGAATGAGACAGTGATAGATAAAATGACTTTTGTTAGACAATGATAAGAATGGCATATAGCACTATCTGAATCTAACATCGCCTGAAAAGCGTAAAGCTTATATTGCTTCCCCATTCTTAGTGAAAAAATCTTTGCTCAGAACAGTTCCTTGTTACAATTTCTGGCTACAAATGATGCTGTCTTTCCTCTACGCATGCTCATAGGCATTGGACACATAGGGTCTGGGAGGGTTGCAGCCTCCTTTCCAATCAGGCAAGCTGCGTGAATTTCAGGCCAATTCAGCAGGCAAGTTCATCCATGATGCCCCCCCCCCTTTAACCTTCAGCCTTCGCTACGCCCATGCACATGTCTGTGCTGCAATCTAACTTTGTGGTGTGTCCAATTTTTGGGAAAGTCCTGTTCTACTTTCAAAAAAAGCTTTCAGATTTAACTTTGGCTTTCAAAAGCCTTCAAATAAGTAGATAAAAATGAGTCACGACAAAAGTTTTTGTATGTACTGGAACAAACCTTATTCAGAGCAGCAATGATTAGGAAATTCATGCTATGTATAGGAAAGACAATAAAATGGTGCACGATGTTGGAGGAATCTCTTTATAGTTTGAAGAATTTTGTTGAAATAAAATGTTCAGACAGCAATTTTTTTCAAAATTTTTTTATCAAACGTGCCATGAAATGAAACAACTGTTCAAAAATATGTACACAAAGTAAATGCCGAATCCTTACGCCGTATCACGTAGTACCGACTCCCGACGCCTGATACGAAATTAGGTCCAAAATGGTTTAATAACGAAGATATTATCTGTCAAAGTGTTTTGACTTGAAACCGCTGTTGAGGCAGCTAAACTTCTTTGGGCTAATAGGCTCAGCCGAATGACATTAAGAATGACACAAGCAGAGTTCCACTATTTTTTATGTCCCAAAAAGGAGGAAAGAAGAAGATTGAATGGCAATATTCCATGAACAGTCGCATACAATAATAAATCTAAACTTACCAATTAGTAGAAGACCTTCATGGTAATTTTTGTCGAAGTAAGCGCCTTTAATACTTTCAGCCATCAAAACATCCGCCATTATCTTCTGGACCGACTTCCCAATAAGCAAATCAAGTACTTTTGGCGAGTTAATAAGCCATAGAAGTCATTCACAGTTCTCTGCGAAAACTTGAAGCAGTTCGTAAGAATTTCCTTGGCCAGCCAAACTGTTTATTTATTTACATCTGATAGCGATACTTGGATGAACGCAAAGAGTTGAGTTGCTAACAAATGGCGGGTTCTGCATGCTTTCACACTTGCCAATTAATCAAACAAAAGAGGATACCTTAGGTGGCGCTTTGTAAAGCGACCTAGCCCCAAGTGATTCAAACTCATGGAATAGCAGCAAGATATTTGTATAATTTTAGAAAACAAAAGGTTTTTGATGCGTGCAGCCTAAATAGTAGTAAAATTGACGGAAATCAAACGAAAATTTGGAAAGCAAATTTTCTAGGGATGCGAGATTTACATTTATTATCAGTGAAATAAGGAGTTAATTGTCTATTTTGAATTGTCAGTTTGTTTGAAAACTGATTTCAAAAATGTAAAGCATCTTGGTAATTGAAATTGTGCCTGCACCTTCTACACGATAAAAATTTGCCAGCGACCACTGGTACATTGGTTGGTACTTTCCATCTTCCAAATCATTGAAGAAGATATCAACTTTACAAGAACGCGCCATAAAGTGTCTCTAGAACGATCATAAGAGTTCATATAATGATTTGCTTCTAAGATCGGGTAAGAAAATTGTATAAAAATATTTAAAACACTGTATCATTTGAATCCACCTTTTATGCAGAGCATTTTCGAATTGCACTCTTCAAATTTTTCTTTGAGAAATCCAAACAATTTGGCCCATTTTAGGCCTAATCAAAAAACTTTTGGGTCAAAAAGTCTTAAATCAACTGGACCCTAGATTTGGAATGGTTTACCTAGTGAACTAAAATCAGCAGAAATCTGAAAAGTTTCAAGATTTTGATATAAAAATGGGATGGTACCAATTGCAGATGTAGTGCCTGTACTTGTCTGCCAACTTAGAAATTCAACTCAGAACTTAGAACTTGTAAACTCAGAAAATATTTTTTTCTTTTCTTTTTTTTTCTTTTCTTTTATTTTCTTTTCTTTTCTTTGCATATTCGATTTTGATTAGTTACCTTGTATATATTTAAATAATGTATATATTGTTAGCTATTTTTGTCTTTCGAATGAAATGAAGTAACACGCACACGCACCACCGGTAACAACTTTCTCCTTCTCTGATGAGATGGTAATCAACATTCCCTTAAGGGATTGTGTGAGTTGGTTGGGTGTAGAGGCCTTGTCACTGGTGGTAAAATTACGATACTATTTTTGTTGTACCCTGTCCCCAGCTCCCCTCGTTCGTGTCACTAGAATGGCCTGTTTGCCATTCTGCAAAGTTCTGTATTTATTCAGCAAAATTTGCCTGAGATTTCAGAAAAACAATAACTGGCTAAAACAGTTAAAACCTTTCATTTCTAGATTTAATGAACAACATTATAAATAACGAAAATGAATTAATTGAAAACTGAAATAATAAAGGATGAAACAAATCATTTGTTTGACACTCAAATAAATTCTACTTAATAAAAATTTACTAATTGTTTCATTAGCTTTGCAATCTACTAACTAAAGTCTGCTTTAACTTCGGCTCTCTGGTAAAGAAATTGACTTAATGGTGGATGCAGTGTGATCTTCTATATCACTTGATGATATGTAGATCGTACTGGATAGGTTTTCTATGCCATGAAATGATTTGGCCAAGTAACTTAAGTATTTTGAAGACTAGTTTATCAGGATAAATAGCATTACAATGAAAAGAATGTTTTTTTCTGGGTTCGCAAAACTGATTTCTGAAGCTAATTTACAGGAAAAAATCTCTCGAGAGATAAAAATAAAGAGGTTTTGATAAAAAAGCATCTTTTTTAAAAAGATACAGACTTTCAGGGCTACTATGAGTTAGACAAAATCTTTGTTACATCAGCTGAAAAATGTTTTCATTGACGATGATTGGTGTATCTTTAGTCAAAATCTTTTGGAGAAAAAGAGAGCCTTTTCTGTCGCGAAATCAGCTCCTTAAAACTCTAATTACCAGAAAAGCAGCAATAACTGTCAAATTTACAAATCTTTCTACAATTATAATGTACAGCTTAAGTTACATCACAATAACGTGAATATGAATGCATGGTTGAGAACAAAGTATGTTGGTGAAGGGGTGTTTGTTTTAAGGTTTAGAAGGACCTTCTCAACATTACTACTCTGTTGATAAAGAAAACGTTGCCCAAAATTGATCCAAATATCCTTCATAGAGAGTTGAAATCTTATCTTTTGAAGATAAATCTTGATTTATTTCTTGTGGTCAATTTTCATGGAATTTTTTGAGCACTAACTAAGCGCTGGTCATGTAAGAACGACCTATGAATATCACCTGAAAGCGATTGTCATTACAAGAGTTTATTGTCACCATAAGGCCGTCAGCTAAACATTGTTTTATTGAGCAATCACAGTAGTGTTTATACTTGAAGCTTTGTCGTCCATCCTTGTTGCCTTTCTGTTTGAAAGCAATGCGGACACTGACCTTTGTCCCTTTGCCTAATGACCCTATATGTCCTTTCTTTAAAACATAGAAAGTGACACTTGGGATGTCTTTTTCTTAGTGGTTACCCGTTTCCTCAACATAGATTTATACCGCGAAGCACATAATCCAACCATCTGAACTTGTAACAACATAGACAGGCAAACTGACATTGGACTTCCGCAATTAGCTGATGACTTCTTTCAAAATCTTGGCAAGCTTTGCTTAATGCCACTCAAAATGCCAGGGTTAGGCACTAAAGAAACCTCATTCCATCAATGTAATGTAGGTCGAGGTAAGCTTGACTCCACAGTTAGCTTATCTATATATTGAATTTAGTAATAGTCGCTCTCGGGATCAGATAAGCTAGAATCGTGATTTGAATCAGTAAGACCATGTGTGTCACCTACAAAAGCAAAAGATAAAATGTCTACAATCAATAACGCTTGATTAATATAGATGAAAGTTCTCCTGATGTAGATGTTGAAACAGAAGTTCACCTACAAAGTTCGATTAAAATAAAGAAATCATTCCAGCTGACAGGATATGTGTTTAAGGAAAAAGTTGATTGCTCGATGACCTCGTTTTATAATAACATTCTGTCGTTTTAAAAAAGAATCTTCTTAATAGTCTAAATAGAAGGTATTACGTCAAAATAGGAGTAATTCATAGTTCATATATTTGTTATTATGTAGGTAAAATTCACTAGATTGAAAATTACTAGTAAAGGGTCCGGTGCAAAACCTGAAGAAAAAGGTGGACCAGGAAAATTAATGACGTGATAGGGCATTCATTGTCACGAACTTTGATGAAAAATGCGAACTATAGTTTCTCAGAAAAATACATTTGGAATTCGTCTACAGTCATTTGAAATCGCCTTACATTGACTAGAAAGCTATTCTGTCGACTACGTTACGCTTAAATATTATTTTGTCACTTTTCGCAGGACCATCACGTACATACAATCCCTTGTTTACACCACACATTGATTAAGCATTTAACATAGGTATATTTACCTGAACCAAGTGTGGAAGACTGGTGATCAGGAGGCGGTACCAAATGAAATGGAATCTCCGGAGGCATTCTTTCGCTACTTCTTGAGCGGCATTCGGTTTGTGGAGTAACCTGAACTTGTACATGCGAGTTGTCGGATGTTTCTAGCGTCGTTTGGTCACCAGGGGCCTGTTGACGTATCACCTTACCGTTTGTGGAGACTACAACAATATCACCATCAACCATCCGTAGAGTCGGCCTTGGCCCACTGGAATAGAAATGCTCTACGGATCTTGCTTTTGCTGTTTTCCGAGGCAGGCAAGTTTTCATACTATACAGTGAGTATCTAAGGTTGAAAAATATCATAATTATTCAAATGAAAAAGCCAAGGTCATCTTTTTTTAATTTAAATAAGTTAAAGCTAAAATTGAGAAGCCACACGTGTAGAATTAGGCGGAGCGGATATTGCATACCCAGATAGGTGGCATACTTGGCTGGATGTCATATTGGTAATAGAGCATTTCCTGGCCCCAAGCGACCAGTGATTCGTTACTAAATCTTGAAAACTCCTCGACGTGTATGATACGAGGTTAATTGGATTTTCCTATCCGGATTCGCCAGTTCGCCTAAACGTCTTATAAAAACTGTGAAAGGTTTGGCATATATGATTGATATTGCTTGTGAAACGCGTTGTATTACGTTCTGAAAGTCAATTTTGAAGTTATTAAGATAGAAGCCAATACAACAGCAATATCAACTTTGCTCTTGATATCAGCGTAATCATTTCTTATCAACTACTGATAAACCAGATAATTGAAAACTTATCCCAAAAAGACCTGGTCAAAGATAACATTAGACAATCTAATCGAAAGCTCCAATACAAAATGTGAACCCTGTAGCCTTACAGAACGATTGATTGTATTAATAGAACCCAATAAAAGTCTTGAAAATCAATTCCTTGCGGACAACGAATGAGTCATCTTAGATCTAAGCGTACAGCACTGAGGTTTGCTAAAGTTTTCATCCTCAGCTTCCCAACCACCTGACTTGAGAAAAAATCACACGTGCCTGGAAGAAATATTAAAAGATGCCTTAAAAAAGTCGATGCGTTTCTAAATTAAGAGTTATCTTTCAACAAACAAGATGAGTCATACCCAGTGCTATCTCGTCTGCATATCACGGCAACCAGGATGATGTTGGCGACGATCAAAACAAAAAGCAAACAGCCAAATGCAATCACAATATTCCTGTTTGTTGTGCTTGATCTTGCAGCTGAAGAGGATGCAATAAAACTGTTATTCTAACAGAATTTGCAATGCAAAGCAAAGCACCTGGCATGGCTTTATATGTGTCAATAAAAAGTTACGGCACTTATTCTAAAAAGAAGTTAAAATCTACTTCCTCTTATCACGAATATCTATCTACCAACACAGTTGATAAAAAAAGAGTAGCCACACGTGGTGTGTATTTCCGGCAAAATCCACCGGAGATCTACACTTTTTATGCTTCCATTACTAATTTATCAGTTAACAAAACATTTATACAAATAATTTCTTCGCTTAAGTTATAAGAACAGCTTTTATGGGGACTAGGGCCAGTAGCTCTGCTGACTTCAAAATGTTTTGTATTGATAATACTTAGCCTCTGGAAAAATGTGAATTCTTATTTCAAAACTAGCAAATTAGATTAAGCAAATTTAGATATAGCTCTTTTGGAACAACTGGCGAAACGATAATTCGGGGTCTGTATTAGCTAGAGAAAATTACAATGCACAAATAATACACAGAAATATTTCCTCTCACTATCCTACAAAATCAGGTTTAGGCAATCTGTCTATCGATGGATATGGGTTAACATGACGGTTTCCTTAAATCGTGCAATGAAATTTTTGCGATTAGAGAAGTCTTTGAATGAAAATCTGTGATTGTTTTGGGTGGATATTCAACTCAAAATATTACGATAAATTTGTGCAAATTGTACTCATTTTAGCATCAACAATATTAATCTCTAATGACACTTAAATCTATTTCCTCCTTTCTGAAATCGGATTATGAAAAGACGATTAATCTGGCGTAGAAGCGCGGCTCGTACAGTCATAGAAGGGAAGACATTTGCAAAACCCGACGTAGAAAGTTTTACGGGTTAGAGGAATGCGGCGCTAAAGTAAGGTGATAATGAATTTTCTGTGAAATATTAAGCTTGACTAACGCAGAAAACATTGAAAACGCCTGTCGTCCAATAACAAGAGCAAATCGATTGGTACTTTTCTATTGACGTTCTTTAAATATAATTTTATTGAAATAAAAGGAAACTTCTATATATAGGACAGCTACGAAGTGTGACCATAAAGAAGAAAAGTTTCAGCATGATAAGCTCTTTCTTTTGCGTGACGGTGTCCACAATTTTCTACAATTAAGGAGGTCCCCCATAATAGAAGCTTCAGCGATGCTACTTGAAAACAGATTGGCGTGACATTGGTAAAATAAAATGACGTATTCTGAAAAATCCTTTTCTGCTCAAAGAGAAACACGAGGTCTTACGCGAATGGAAGAAAAACGTATGACCACTCTCGACGTGTGTTTTTCAATAGACGCTTGTCTGCAATTGGAGATTATCGAATGTAAAATCGAAAGCTTAAAGGAAAAGATCATTTCTGTGAACAAAAAAGTGGTTTTGAATCTGGTGCCAGACAAACTGACCCGATTAGGTTACTTGTGTAGCAAACTATCAAGAGTTTCTCTTTCTTAACACAAATCCTTATAAATTTTAATGCAAAATTAGACAGTTCCACTTTAAAATCAGCGTTCTTTGAGATATTCTAATAATGGCTGATGAACAAAAAGATCAAAAGAGGGCGAGGGTAGCCACGTTTCTAGGTCATTTCGGGGATGAAGAACAGTTTTAAAATATCCAATTACTACAATTGCGGCGTAAGGCACCTTCAAGCGCTCGTTCTGTAGCCGCGCCGTTTCCTAATCATTAAAGAGAAATCAAGATAAAATAGGTTTTGAGATTCCTACAAGGCTTTTGAGGATGTCAAATTGCTCCAAATATAAAAATGATGGCTTGAACATCCAGCTTTTGAATGGCGACATCATATAAGTATACTTTTAAAAAAATTAATGCCAATTTTCAGAGTCATTCAAGAGTGTTAGTTTCTGCAGAGTATTGCAGTCCCATTCCTTTGATCAAATCTGAAATTTCCCTGAACCTGTCCTAGTCCCCATTGTAATGGGAATGTCACCCGCTATCGCCACCGCTACGGCCTTTTATATAGAAAAACAGCCTGTAAGCCCCAACAAGTGACAAACTGATAGAAGATTGCATGGCCTGGTGCATGTGTGCTTGTTTCGAGGAATATTTGCAACCGAACCACACCCTCTGCGGGGCATGCCAGAACGTATTATCAAACACATGTATTCAAAATGATATCTGGTTACTATAAAACAACTAGGCTGCTAAGAAGTCTATAAATGCTTTGGCAAAACCGATTTTGTACTTGCTTATTCTTTCATCAAATATTTGACGTTCCCTAAATTCTTTACACTCCTGTATTTACAATCAAATAATATGACGACAGTTGATATTTTCATTAAATATATAGCAACATGCAACAACTCAACTGTAAAGATGCTACTATGGGCAGTTATTTGCAGGCAGGATACTTCAGCACAATACGTATTACCAAACAACAATATTTAGTAAAGGTGGATGTTTGGAAATATTATTGCAGAGGCAAGGATAAATAAAACTTCTTTTCACAAACCTTTGTTGTTGTATTCTGCTGAATTGCTGCAGCCACTACCATTTCTTGGAACAGCATTTCGAGAAGACGATGAAAGGGTTTTCCCACCATTCAAGGACGGTGTAGGTCGAACACCTCCATTGATTTTGTATCTGGTTACAGTTTTGAACACTGTCTTCTGATTATCGCACTTGCACTTTGTCGCCGGAAGGCCAGTTATGACGTTTGTAGGCAACACTTTGGGGCATGGCATAGTTGATTTGGTCACCGTCACGGTAGTGCATGTCTTGGTTGAGGCAGTTGGTGATATGCTTGGCACTGAAAATTTAGAAACAGGCTTTGCTTAGCTAAAACTACATCAAATAAATCATACTGCAAAATTTGAACGTGGCTCAAAATAGCGGAAATATAGCAAATTAGAGTACTTTGTACTTTCCAACTATGCTTAAACTAAATCGTTAAAAAAACAATCAAAGGGAAGCGAATTATCCCATAGCTGAGCCCGAGTTCAGAAAAAACCAAATATTTAACGAAAAATATTTATTGAATTTAAACTGGATTGAATTTGAATTTTTGACTATGTTCAACGTAATTAGAGAATAAGAAATTCTATGGATTGGTAAATTAGCACTATAGCAAACGTATCCAAAAATCAGGCATTTTTCAAATACATTTTGTATATAACAACATTTATGCCAGGCAAACACTAAACCTAATAAAAAGAACACTAAATCATGTCTGAAGACGACTCAAGACGTTAATTAAAATAGAACTTTGTGAAACTCACAATCTTTGTTTAATGGATTCCCGTCCTTATCAGTTGCCTTCCAGGTAATCAGAAATCCTTTATCGACATTGCCAAGTCTATCCGATACGAAGTAAATGTGTAGATAGTTCTGCTGTGATAAATAGTCCGGTACTGGCATGGCTCCACAATATTTGGATGACAGCGTACCCCAGCCGTTCCTAGTTTCTTTGATGAGCAGGTAATCGTAAAGACACTTCTTGTTTCTTTCCACTTGAAAGTGAGTGAAGTTTAGCAGAATTCGAGTACCGGGCGCGGTATTTATGGTCCACCGGCAACTCATGTTCACCGGATAATTTGCCGGGTAATTTGGGCTTGAGAATTGGCCATTATCTCCGGATAACTGAAACTGCAGATCTAGAAAAGCAAAACAGATATTACTTACATTATAACGAATTTATTTGCAAAAGATATGCCATTGTTAAAACCAAAAGCAAGAGTAATGTCGAATTGAAAGTGACTTGAACTGCCCGGTTCCGGTTGCCCTTGGAGAAACGAGAGCGGCACAAGGGCAAAGAAAGACAACAATGACGACAACATTGTTTAAACAGCCGTCGATTAGGGAAACATAGTCCCATTTTGGAATTTCCTGAGCAAGAGGACAGCATTGAAGGCGCTAACAGTATAGTATGCTAACAGCATGTGCGTTTTACATCAAGTATTGCTCTTTTATAACGGGCCGGTGCTGTTATCATTGATGGTATATAGCGACCTTTATCTAGGGTGTTTGAGAAATGATGTTTTTGGTAAGGGCATTCCTAGCCCTCGTTTAAAAATCGTGATTTGAGCGGCCTGGAATAAACAAACTTCGGCTTGACGTTGAAATGGCGAAAAAAATTCTATTTTTTACAAAAATAGCTGAAAGAATAGATAAATAGCCATCCCATTAAACAAATTGCACAGACGCTTCTATCGCCTTCACGAGCGTAAACTGTTTCACCAATGACTATGACTGCTTGAGAAGGGCGCAAATACGCTGAAAGAGTGACATGAACTTAAAAAGCTCAGTAGATATTGTTATTTCCTTTTCAATGCAATAAAAAACTTTATTCATGCTAAGGTAAATAAAAAGAATCACAATTACTTATAAAGAATTGAAAGAAATTGTGAAATGCAATTGGAAGGCGGACGCGGCTGATCAAATTCTGATAGCAATCGCTGCCAAAATAGACACAAGCATTAAAACTTTTCAAAGGCGCTTTTGCTTCGAAAAGTTAATGTTTGCTGCTATGACAAGGCAGATTTTCTCTTTTATATACTAGAACTATATACAACAGTTATAAGCACGGATTAACGAGACGAAAAGTCAACCAAGATTACCAATCACACACAAACGACTGCAAACAATTAAAAACACGATGCCTTTAGTCGATGCAAAATGCAGATGTAGAAATTCAATTTGATATTGAGAAAACAATCTGAATTTAAAGTTCAGATAATGAAATTCTCAATTCAAGTCAGTTGTAGGCACATTTGTCAGCCTGGTTATTACGAGAATTCTGAATGCTCTAAGCTTGAAGCAACACTGGCGAGTTGGTGACAAGAGTAGCATTTTCATAATAAGCAACAATTATCGGAAGTTTGTTTATAAGATGTTTATTCATTATCTTTATCATTTATTCTTGGTTTTCTTTTGCCATAATTTCTTTTATCTTCATCATCAACTCTCCAACTTTGAATATCACTTACAGAAAAGCAAGGAGCAATCTTGGATCTTGGCAAACGACTGCTATGTACAAAAATGGAAATTTCAAACTGTATTTAAACAATTTAAACAGAAAGAAACGATAACGAGTTCCTTAAGATAGGCTGCCAATTTTCATTACTGGGGTTGATTTTTAGCAGGTTTAGGTCGGTCAGGCTTTCGAAATATTAGAATTGATTGAGACTGCTATAAAGCCTTATTGTGTTCGGCGATTAGATTTTCTGAGCGGTTTTGACTGGCGAAGACTCTCCGAACAGTGCAATTAGCTCTTCACAAATGTTGTGTACACAAAGAAAAGAAAATGATTGACTATGTTCAGTATTGACAGAAACATATGCTTTTGAAAAGACACTTTCTTCATACTCTCACAACACAGACAGATGAAAACTATTACAACTAACGGACAGCGCTTCTTTAACAGGGATAATCTTGTTTTCCTCTAAATAATAGAAAACACGAGGCCTGAATTCATCTCTAATATTCCAAGACTTTGGAAGAAATTAGCTGAGTTTTAGAATGACAGTTCTCTGCTCTAACAAAGTGAGCATTTGAATATATAACGACCTTGTGCGAGCAACATGCCATTTGGATTAAAATGGAGGCTCTTTTGCGAAATAGATTTTACTTGTCTTGGTAAAAACATAGCAGTGCAGTGCAGTGCAGTGCATAAACGTTTCTAGGGGGCACAGACTTTAAGGTTAATTCTTTCTCTCTTGAACAGAACAAGGCCAATAGGGCTGTTTGAATATAAATTTTCGAAACCTTTTCAACATGTTTCAACTTTCAAACATGTTGTAACTTATGATCTCCCAGACGAAAAAAGTTTTAAAATGTACCATTTTGAAAAGAGAAACAAAATTTGCTTCTTGGCTACAAATAGATAGGATTTTTTAACTCGACACCACACAACCCCTCCCCTCTCAACGAAATACACAATGCAGAGTGCTGTCGCGAAACGTCTCATGTGTCAGAAGATAGAGAGATTGCTCCGAAAACATTTTGCATGCAGTTATTGCGAAGAAAGGAACCTAAAGTATGAAAACATTATACCACAATTAGTACCATGTACATTACTAATTCTATCACTCGGCACGAAAAATGATTCATGCCTAAAATTATTTAAATCATAAAATGTTGTCAGATCTTAGCTTCCTGTCATGTTTCCCCTTCTTTGAAAAGCCCGCGAAACGAACTCAATCTGCTATTCAAGGAAAACAATGTCAATCTCGAGCTAGGTTTATCGGCAAGCAAGTCTTTTCAAATTTATGGTTAGTTAGCCTCCGTTGTATAGTGATAACACACATCTTGAAAAATTCATCAATGGGTCCTCTTAGCTACATTTGTCAGAGGATTTCCTTTAAAAATCTAATTGAAACATTACCATAATTTTACCAAACCTAAAACGTCCGTTAACTATACATAACCTAGGGATATACAATAACATGTCATAAGAAAAACTGGGTCGCTTAAAAAAATAAATAAAGTATAAAAAAGCCTCAGTGGATCATACAAATAGCGAAAAACTAGAAGAACATTAATGGCTATATTTAGTATTATCACCAATTTACTGTTTTACTAAAGAATTAAAATTAAGGCTCTTAAATTTTCCTGTGCTTGCGTTTTTCTGATTGGCCTATTTCGATCCACAACTGGGTATATGTTTTTATCGTGTTCTTTCGGACCCTTATTCTGACGTTTTATGCTCTGAGAAGTGTCAGACGAAAAACTTTTAGCCAAAATGTTATAAAATGTTTGCTTTTTTTCAAAGCCATGCTCTTAAATTGGATTGATATATCAACGTTTCACATACCCAAGACCCAGCATAGCTAAAAATGTATCGAGCCATAAAACTTGTTACGAAATTGCTGAAAAGGGAAAGGACACCGAGAATAAGGGACTTTCTTAGGCACTTTCGAATTTAGGAATGAAAATGATCTCTTCAAGGCTTTCCTAGACATTTCCAGGACATGAATGATTATCGAACAGTTCTACCAGCCTAAGCATGTTTATCATTTCTGTGCTAGTTCAGGTCACTCGGGGTTGAATGTTTTATCAACCAATTTGTCTGTGGATGCCATAATCCCTTGTTTCAAACAAAAGGAATCAACAATAACAACGAAAGTCGACGAAAAGCAGCTTTACGTGCCAAGATGGTTTTGAAAGAGCACGATCTAGCACGAGGAAAACAAAATTAGATAAGAAGAAGGGAGATTTAGTCTTGAAAAATCGCAGTGAAAAGCTCAGAAAATGAAACAAGTAATGGGGAAGGACAAAGGGTGGGATATTGAGCGCGTGACTAAAAAACCGCCTGTATTTTGCTCAACAGAACGATCATAAAAGTGCTGATTTTATGTGCTTAAATGAAAGAGTTAGGGTAAGGCAATCATCTTGATAAAATCAATAGCTATGTGCGAGGAATACTGAGCTGTCGATGAGCACTTCATCCACAATCGGAATAAAGTACTCGGCAATACATAAATAACGGTTACAAGGAGCTATTAGTGCTGATATAGTGTAAGTAGACAGCATGGCTTAATTACTCTTATCAGTTGAAAGTGGAGACGATCAAGCAGTATATAGAATACTTACGCAATAGGCCATTCACCAATAGAATATGCTGCGCGGCCACCAAGACTCGAGGGAAGAACATTGTCAACACAACAGCCATGAATAAGCGCTATAAACTGCAGTTGCAACCGCGTTGATAGTTGACGCAATTTACGTCCGCAGCTATCGCCTCCTCGCTGCTTTTATGCCAATTCCTATTCTACGGCAAATTATTATAGCACCTTAATTAATCCTCAGATCCGTGCGGGCTCAGCGACATCTGCTTATGATAACCAAGCCGGTACAGAGTTTTAAAAGGAAACAAACCCGCGAAAGTATACCATGAACTTTGCGAAGAAATTAAACCCGAATTAAACATCAATTGTCACCACGATTGGCAAATTCCACCATTTCTCGTTCTACCAGTCTACAAGATGTGAAGAGCGAAATTTTAACGTCACCCGTATTGGCTTCATCAGCGATTTATTGGCAACGGATGGATTAAGAATGAGCGGACTTTGAAAACACCTGTTTCATTAGACACAACTGCAGCATTATTAGCAATAGATACTGTGTAAAGGGAATTTTATTGGAAGATGAAAGGGTTACCCTGTTTGGGAGGCAAACACTGCAGGTTATGGCATCTTAGAACTAAAATGGGCGCTGCTAGAAAACAAGTCATGATTCCTTCTATCTTTGAAATCATTCTCGACAGCATATTACGTTTTATTTTTTTAATCAAGCTGTTTTTAAGGGCAATCAATAATGAACCTTCAACTCGAAAAAATATGGTAACGAATCTTCGCATTGTAAAGAGTTGATAGCTTGATGATAAACTAACCAATTTCCTGTTAATCAAAACTACTTTCAGTGTACAGGATTTGTTTGCGAAAGGAGTTTAAAACAAGTGTCTTGTCACTCCCTCTCTTTTCCCATCAGACTGTCTATGGTACAACCTAAATTTCATCAAGAAAACTTCTCACCCTGTATGAAATTGCATATTCTTGCCAATGATTGCGTTCTCGTTTTGAGAAAGAATCCAAGACGAAAGCAAACGAGGTTAGAAGAAGTGTGCAATGACAATTGTCCATGTTGTTTTCCTTTTGAGTTTATTAAGTGCACTAGTCTTAAAAGAAAACGCTATTCTGAGCTAATATAGAAGAGAATCAATTTAGCAAATATTGGTCTTTGGTCAAACACATAGTATGCAAATATATGCTCGCACAAACTGTTTCAAACGGTTAACGCTAGCTCGAAAGATCGCAAAGGAATGGTCGATCAGATTGTCGTGATAATGATGTTGATATTCGTTGTCTCAAATTTCTCTGCTTGGCGCAAACAGCGTTGGACTGTTTGCCATCAATTACAGATGAAATCAACCAAAAAAGCCAAAAACCTGATTTCAACATCTAACAACAAATCATTTTGGCAAAATGGTTTGTAAAATATTTGATGACTTAGAAATATTACTTCTTCAGCTTTTGGCTGTACTAGATTTTATCACTGGCAGCCAAACCATCTGCCTTTAACGACAGTTTCATACAGATGTTTTTAATCCCATGGACGACTTGGGATTTAAAGGTGTGGGGGTACTCTTCTTACTAAGTGTCGAGCGTACAAAGAAAACAATGCATGCTCGTTTGCTACATAGTCTTTTGATCAGATCAAGAATCAAGATCATAGTTAGGTTACAGATGGCGAAAGAGTTTGAAAAAAACAAAGCAATATTTTGTAAATGCTGTTTTCTCCTTCGCCGAGAATGTATTTAATGTACTGGCAACTTGACTTTCGTTAAAGCTGCATTATTTCTGAAATCAAATGCTTCCGAAATTTCTGTAAAAAATGCTTGATAAGCATGCTGATTTTAATAATTTCTGACCTTGTAATCCTCATAGCGATAAACAGATAGTGTCTTTTTAACGGGATACGGCTGATACAAAGCAAGGTATTTTTGCCGACCATTAATTCAGTAATAAAATTATCAATGCAACAGAAGTGCTGTCGAAATCTTCAATTAGGACCCAGCCTTTGCCCATTGGAACGGAATGGTCATCATAGCCCTTGCTCAAGCTCCAAATTCTTTTTAGAAGAACACGCTTTACCAGAACACCAAGGCTCAATTTTCCAAAACAAGAACAGGGTTAGAACATTTGCAGCCTCGAGGGGCAATTCACTCTTGAAAATAGCGTACGAGATTTTGCCTAAAACAAAAAGATTTCCGGGGATTTTCAGATGAAACAATAGGATTTTCACAAAAGGTGTAGGAGATTTTCTTGGAGTGATTTGCCCCTCGTACAGCCTCACATTCAAACATTAGGAGAATAAACAACATGTTTTGACAATTTCTTTGGTGTTAACAAAACAGAGCAGATTTTAATGAACTGCGCTACTAAAATTGTCATACAAAATGTTTATTCAATAGTCTTAGAAAAAACGTTCTCGTGTACAGTTGTAAAAAAGGCCCTTGTAACAGAAACAACGGGCCCCAGCAACAATTAAATCGCTTTTTAAAACAGAGTGTTGGCCATAAACCAATTTGTATTCTAACAAAACATCGTGCAAAAAACATTTATCTAAATTTTTGCCGGTTGTGACTTAAATGTAACATGGATAAAGCTTCCGAATTGTAGCTTATCTTTGTATACTGGTGATCAATTAAGAAGCGCACACGTGTTGGGAATGTTTCTTTCACAAATATCAAACAAGCTCAAAATACAACCTGCTGTAGGACTAACCAGAGTCACGAGGCACAGTATAGTGCTTTCGTATAGGCACTTTTCCAATGCTCTTTTTCGATAAGAAAACGGTTCTTCAAGGAACAATACACTCAGTTCAGCAACATGTGTAAACCAAACAAATTCAAGCAAATGCAATAGAATTTAATAATTGGCAAGCTGGTTGATAATTGACAAAGAAGCATAACAATGCTGTGGAGCTTTTCAGAACTACAATCTGAGGCCTTATTGCCAAATTTGTAATGGAAACGCTTTACAATAGAAGCTTTTAGAAATATTTTCCAGCGAACAATTAACAACCAGGTTAGAAAATTACATCGAAAAAACGATTCCGGTCTGATTAAACAGAAATTGAAAGCGCTAATGTCAACTTGCTGCTAAAGATATTTTCCTACAGGATACGGTATGTCTCGTTGGGCAGCGTTTTGTTACGGTCCCTTTTCGTGCACGGAGACGTTTGAAGTTAGTTTGCTAAAGAAATCGTCGGATAGTTGTCAATGAAAAAGCTTTTGTTGAAGAACTCAACAAGCAGTCGCTCCAAGACTGAGTAAATAGCAAAACAAAGTCCAGCACAACATAAACAAAGATACGTGTGTTATTGTGCTAATCTCTTTCTGGTGCTCTTCCGACAATACGAAACTCAGGATGGGCTCAGCACACCGTTGTCTAAGCTTTATTTACAGACTCGCGAAAAAGAGGCAAGGGATTTTCAAGTCACGATCGGTTAAGCAAAATAAACTAAAAAAACTGACTCGTCAAATCTAGAAATGCGACAGATGCGCTGAAAGTCATAGACCTTTCAGAGAGTTGACCCCCTATCTCTATTGTATGTCCATACACAAAGTCTAACTTCAAATTCTAGCAACTCCTTTCATTTTCTATTTGGACAATCAACTCCATGCCATGACAGAATTTTGACTGTATAGCAAATAACATAACATGCTTCAGTTTCAGTTACGACTTGAACTATTTTAATCAAAGGATACTTTGAATATTTCTGAGATGAGATTGATATTGTATTGTCTTTATGTAGTTATAAGACTTTAATCCAAATTAGAGATTAAATTCAACGTTTTCCGATTGTCCTGGGTCAGCCAAAGAAATAATACTGTCTGCATAACGCGGTTGCTAGAAATAACTGCGTTACTGTTAAGCAAAATATCGAGCAAAGGTTTATAAAATATCCCCATCAAAATGCAATTTTAGGAAAACGGGAAACATCATGCTGCAAATCTTTTTGAATGTTTTTTCAAACAAAGCCACTGCCAAACTATGATTTTGCGTCACTGAATATAACACACTTCGTGGTAAAGGCGACAAACTACATAAATGATCTTAGGATACAAGGCTTCCGCTTTCGAGTGTGAAAATTGTCACCATGTGGTAGGGGAAAAATTCTTAGAATTGACAATATCATAAACATTAAGTCGATTCCTGCATCAGAAGTCGAGTTTTCCGACAGATAAAAATTTCAAATATACTTTTATCACAAATATACAAGAATTTTAGAATGTAGTTTGGCTAGAAAAAACTCTACAAAAGTAGCTACAGCTTTGCTAAGCAAGGGTGCACGATACTCCATGTGGAGAAAAGAGATCGATCGATGCCAAGTTTGTAACCAAAGTTTTGTTGTCGTTAAACAAACCTAACATAGGCTTTCTATCTTTAATAACAATAACAAAAAACTTATAAAACATAAGGTGTAGTAAAGAGGAGAGATACGAGAAACAGATGAATCGAATAAGGAATTTTGGTCTCCGTTACGTTACGAAGATTGTTGTAAAACTGACTTACTTGTAGCAGAAGATGTGATGAAGAATGTCAGGAGCAAAGCGAACTTGAACAATCTCATTCTTGGCGTGGAATCTGGGCCAGTTGAAGAGTTTAGCCAGATGATACTTCAATGTGACTTGCAGTGAACTGTTAGTTCAAAATCAACCTCTTTTAGTGACCTTGGCAATGTTTATCACGTCAGCGAATCTCAATTTTATCTCTGTAATGAGGAAGAAAAGCAAAGAACTGTGAACACCGCAATCAAAATGAATTACAACTGAATGCTATCTTAACTCAGAGCGGACGACGGCTTGCAGCCTTAATGTCCAGTTGCCGGTTGATTAACGAGGCAAGACGTTGGCCGCACTCCAAAGGAGGCCGCAAACCTTACGCGACAGATAAAGTTTGAAATCTACAATCATTGCCAAAAGTACTTGGAACACCAAGCAAATTGCGGCGTTGTGTGTTTTTTTTAATAATTGTATTTTTTAATAATTTTTTAATAATCCAGGCACCACGGAGAAGGGGGGCTGGGGGCTACAGTCCCCTACTTTTTGCCAGAAATGCAAAAAATTTGCTAATGAATCACCAGAAAAGCCACTTTTTATTCGGTTTAACCCCCCCCCCCCCCACACACACACACTTTCTGAACGCTTCGCGGTGCCTGGCCTGATGTCCGTAGTCGCTTGAGAAAATCTGAGTAGAGAAGGACTGAGGCCCGGCTATTTGATCAACAGTGTTTACAAACAGGATCCATATTCAAGCATCTTCTAAGGCTGAGTAATGCTTATATTACAGTGCATAATTTAAACCTGGATTAAAGCAGCATTCAATGGGAAGTTATTTAACAATCAACTAATAACATACACATCATTCGAAAGGACATAAACACGAGTATTGTATGATACAGAATTTATTCTACGCCTTTAACAGAAAGCGAACATTAGATTCTAGGCATATGCTTGTGAAGAAACATAAAGAGAGATATTCGTTTCTAACAACAATCAATACAAAGACACCTAGAAAGGCCGCAGGTCCTGGGAAAACGGGACAAGAAGTTAAACTAGTTGGTGGACTTAGAGCGAGAATGTTGTAGGGGCGTTTGTGACACCCGAATGTCACTTTCGTCCAACTGACCATTGACCCTTGCCTAGTGACTTGACTTGCAGAATTCTGTAAGTAAACCGGAAATGGGCTTCTGTTCCTCATTAAAAAACCAAATATTAAAAGGCGTTTACTAAACTTCATTGCAACCCAAGACCGATACAATGGGTCCATCCTCACTCGTCCAAGATCAATTCCTTTTGATACGTAATTGCCAAGAAAAGAACTTCCTTTGTGTACCATGCTTTTCAAAGGCGATCAGCCTCGTCACTTACATTAACCCCATTTCAACACTGATTTATCGGTTATAAATAGTGGGCAATAATTCGTGGTTTTCATTATTCAGAGATTTTCTAAGGTATTCATAAATGGTGAGAACGTGCAGCAAGCTTATATAGTTCTGATAGTTTTCGTCTATTTGACTAGCAAACCGCAATTAGTGTAAGCAATAAAAAACCAGCAATGTTAATTTGAACAAGCAAGACCCTCAATGCAGTAAGAAAAATGCAAAAATAGTGTGTTGAAATTCGCGCCTTTTGTTTCTCAGGTTAATGAGCGTTCAAGATTTGTGGTGGATTATAAAATAGGTGGTTCTGATTTATAATGATCATAGAGAAAGGCAATACAGTGTGCCGCCATTGCAGCTGGAAATCTTTTCTTTTCTTGTTAAAAACATAAGGCGAAACTTGAGTACACAGCAAAAAATATTGACCAAGCGAGCAGCAAAAGTCATTATCAAATATTGCATATATCAGAAATCTAACAAACGTGTTTCTGTATACATATAGACATATAAACATACATATATATGAGTTCGATTCCGACAAAGAGTGGTTTGATACAACTAGACAGCACCCTTGTGGAAAGATTTTCCTCATGTCAGCCTTTGCCTTATGATAAGGATGGTCATCCTTATATATAAATATATATAAATGAAAAGGATGGTTATCCATAATTTTTGTTGCAAAGAAAGGAATGCACGATTGTAGCTACGGTTGAAATGTTAAAATCTTTACATTTATATAGCGTTATTCAAATATAAAACGCAACCAACAGTTCTGCAAGTATAGTTTGAGGCATGAGCCAAGTTTTTAAGCAATCATAGAGTTTCTTCTTCATTCGCGTTAAAATTTGATTAGGCCTGAGAAGAAGTTAGGGATGAAGATCCATTAAAATTATATTGGCACTTAATCTTTAAACACTCTTCTGTTTGCAGCTTTTTAAATTCTCTAGTTAGCTATTCTCTTTAAATTCTTGGACATTAATACCTTAAATTAAAAAATTCTTTTATAGGAAAACTATGGAAAATCCTATAACAAAATTCATTCCACACAAAGCAAGGTGTTCATCCAGCATTTTACAGCTTTGTTAAGTTCTCAAATTAAAACTTATTATTGGGCGATTTATTAGATATATTCTATAGTATTCTATTTTGAAAGATAGAGGCAAGGCCCTGTGTGGTCACAGTGAAAAATCACCACTAACTTAGTGAAGTCCTAACAACTTAAGGCAAACTAATCCAATTTCTAAAAAGAAGTGAATATTCTGTACTTATATTGGATAAAAACACACCGATATAATATTAACATAGAAACGCTTTTAAAATTACATACCATGCAAGATGATCCGCGAAATCGAATAACCGATTCATAGATCTTTTACTATTAGAGAGGAGAGCCTACAAGCCAGTTTCAAAAAGCAGATTTGATTCAAATAGTTTCAAAGATATCTTTTATAAACAAAGATACGAAGCAACGACGCCAGAAAAATGTGGAAACCAGTCCAAAGACAAATGGAGATGACATGGTTTGATTAATCAATTGATGTATTTAAAGCAGGGTCCGATTGCGTGTTTTTCGACCGGTAGTCAAATTCATTGACATCAAAGAATAATTGTTTCTATTGAAGAAGCATACTTGCCGTTTCGGAGCCTGGACTCGTTTTGAAAACAGAGAGATAGTCCTGTCGGATTATGTAGATATGCATACATCAAAATTACAAACGAGGAGGTTCTTCAAGGTGGCGAGTTGGAGACCTTGCTGTTGAAAATACTTGTTAGAAGTATAATCGACAAACATATCACATGAAAGTTAAATTGGATGTTAATTTGTAAACATCTTTAGTTCAGGGACGGTGCAGAGCCGTAGGCACAACTATCCTCTACAAAAATTTATTAATTCATGAAGAGGCCTAAACAATTAGAAATCATCATATACTCCGTGCCGCGTGGCAGATACCAATCATCTAAACAAAAATGCCTCTAGAGGATAACCAGACAGCAGGAGCCTTATGATAACATCTTCTTTTTCCAAACAAAAGGAGCAAATGTGCGGTGGGGAATGATAACGCGAATATAGCATGACGATGGTATGCTGATGAATCAGTGGAAGAAAGGCATGCAACGCAAAAATATCAATTTCGCGTTTATTTTTAGCGATATTCTACAAGACTCGAAATATCTTCCTTCTATCAAATTAAGTCTGAGAAATAATTTGACGTCAAAGCGTCAAAGCGTATAGATGACTATTGATGTTATCTATCAATGTAATGCGAGCATTTGACAGTGGTAATTCATCAAAAGACAAATCCAAAAGAATATACATCAAGATCTAATATGCAGTAACAAGCAATACGACGACCGGTTTCTGTAATTATTCAAACTTTATCTAAAATGCTCATTCATCACTGTCACATTTTTCAATACAACACAGCTTGTCACACCTTTTCCTCAGTAATCATCTGCACTGGCTCCTGTTTTGCAGGTTGCAAATTTTTAAAACAGAAGTCTGTTTTAACAGGTTTGTTGGGTCTTCGAAACATTTTTATAAAAGAATCAATCGAGGCAGACAACATTGACAGTTTAAAAAAACTTGGTACAATACTTTCGGATTTGAATTAAATTTGCATGGAAGTTTTGTGAACTGCAGCTTGCAATTTTCAAGTAGATCAGCGGTTAAGTGCTGAAGGAGGGGCTGCGGGTCTGAGTCCCCTTTCCTAGTGGTAAAAGTCATGCAATTTGTACTTTTTGCAAAGGCAATGAGATAATTTTTACGAGAGTCGACATTCTCTTAATAATAACTGTGTATCTTTGAAATCGATGAGAGATTGAATATTTGATGTGTTAATCGATGGGATCATCCGATCACTGAACACACAGCTCGCGTTACCTAAGAAATAGTTACGTGTAATGTGCGAGAGTGGCGACCGTTGATCGGATCCCATTTGCAAGTCAATTACACAGAACTAGAATACAGCGCGTAATGATGAATAGCAAAGCGCAACTGATGCTATCGCCCTTGTTAATCACCTGGCCAATAGACACATCACGTGTTTAGAAGAGAAAAGATTCATTCAAGGGTAGCTTGAATAACTGATAAAAGGTCTCAGCGAAGACTTCTTGGAAAGCAGCTGCCCATGTTCTTATTCAAAAAGAGTGCCTAGAGTTATCACCTTGGAAGCGTGGATCATAGAAAACGAAAGGGCCGGAAAAGAACGGTCTTGTGACGTAGAGTACAAATGTGCTGTTGACTAAGATGCGAGACCTCTGTAAGGATTGTGAATGAAGGTTTAGTGAGCAAAAAAGCTGATGCAGTAACGGCATCAGCTATTGCAGTGTAGAAGAGAAACGGGCATGGGCTATGAGACCAAGCCATTTGAACCCCGTTTCAGAGCCATATGGAGTGCGTATTTTCCTCAGGAAAATCCAAAAAATTTATCATGGCTTCGAAAAAAGCGAAAATTTTATAACATATTGACTAAAAGCTTTTTCGTCTGACACTCCTCAGAGCATAAAATGTCAGGATAAGGGTCTGAAAGAACATGATGAAAAATATATACCCAGTTGTGGATCGAAATAGGCCAATCAGAAAAACGCAAGCACAAGACTGGTATAGTTATCCAATCAGTGCCGCGTGCCTAAGGAAAAATTACCACAGGAGTCCAAGAGAGAAAACGAACTCCTTCTGTCTACACAATGGCGGCTTTTTCGTTTGCATATAGATTTTGTCAGTAAGGAATTCGCCCAGCCAAAAATATCACAGTCTTGCTTAGAAATGGAGGGGGGGGGGCTGAGTCCTTAGAAACTCTGAATTATAACAAGTGGGGCTGAGGCGCCTCTGTCGTATACCAAATATGTTTTGTGCTGCTCCGGTTCAAAAGCGAAAACTGGTCAAAGGACAGCAGAACTAAATAACTCTGAGAAAGCGTTGTTGAGAAGTCGTTTGAGGTGACATTGTGCATAATCAAAGTTGCTAAGCTCCGTCGAATAAGCCTAGTATAGCTCTTTACTGACAAACCCAGAGATCGGTAGATGGAAAGGAGGATCCACACAGAGTAACGAGATTCGAGATCACATAAATTGAATTGCTCTGTATTCTTCCTTTTTTTTACCGAAAGCGAAATAATGCTTTGTAGTATTAAACGATGCATTTTCTGTTAATCTTAGATCTCTTTTTGTTCTACAAAAGATCACAAATTGATGAATCTGAAGCTTATGAAAAGCCCAACTCGGCGAAACTTCAGTTTTTGTTTAATTGGCTCGTGTGTTTCATTGTCAATGGAACAAATGTATAAAATACTTAAATAATGTATTTCTTAAGATAAGTGTCTAGCTCAAACCGACCCGTGGTACAAAAATCAATAAGAAAGTAAATCAATGTCAAGTCACAATAAGTATTAGACCTGCTCGATTAACAGTGCCTCTATAAAACACGACCTCGAACCGTTTTTTATCAATCTCGATTTTCATCTAAGGACATCTATAAATCAAACGGCGAACACAAGACAGAGCTATAAAAAGTCAACGAGACAGGGCTATAAAGAAACACACAACAACAACGGCCTATGGAAAATTTGCCAACGGGCAAGAGGAGCTGCAAAGGATTTGACATGAAAACTTATAAGTGATTATAATATGCAGGATAAACAAATTAAATTTCTCAAATGTAAATTTAAAAATAAACGGGCCAGAATACAAAAATGACCAAAAATTCGACAGATCAACATTTCTATTTTCTCTGAGGGATTCAGTCTAAGAAAGGAAAAGGTTTGACAGAAATTATGGAAATTGAAGGCATTAGAAAGAAAAAAGCAACACAAACAAGAAACTCAGAATTGTCTTGACTATTGGCCATTCACTCAATTTCAAAAAGAATTTTCACCAATAGAAGTGGATTTCTTGTGTACGGAGTCGATAGTGGGCTATGTTCGGTAAATATGTACAACATATGTCCGTTTATTTTCTTTAAATTCGGCATAGAATGTTCGACAATCCCGTAACTAGCACTCGTGCTCCCACCCAGAAGGCGCTGATGTTTAAAACAGCAGAATAATGCTTTTAAATCTCCAGGAATCTGAAAATGACATGAAAGTCACTTAGAAATCAATTCGGCATATGGCTTTTAAATATCTGACACCTAAACGAACTGCACTGTCGGCTAATTTCACGCGAATCAAACACAGATGTAAAAGGGAGATACCAAACAAGCACATCGATCTGTGCCAAAATGGTCAGGTGACATAGAGATACAAAGAGATGTTTTGTGATCGTTCGACGTTCGAAGATACAGGTCACCTTGCTTAAGCAAATTAACCCAGACAGTGCCTGTTTAAAAACTTGCCCGAAATAACAGAAAAAATTGTTTTTTGTTTTTTTATCTCCCGCTTAGAAGGAAAATATGCCTTTAAAAAGTTTCGCCGCAAATTAGAGAAGAGGTGCCGTTCTAGCGCGCTTGTTTGAATCTCACTCTATTAGAATGATCCATCGAGGAAATGAGATTGGGACGGATTTAATCATCTTCGGAGTGCAACCTATTACACGAAAAACATATTCGTTGCCCTGTGCTTCTATTTGCTTCAAGGAACGTAAATCAATGGATTTATTCAAGCAATTCTGACAAAACTGACAGCAAATGTTGTTCGGAGGGGCAGGCTGCGCAAAAAACTCTAGGCAAGTTTGTGAAAATTTCACAAATTTAGGTGAATATTCAAACTTGTCGGCAAATGAAAGCTGTCTCACTCACTTTTAAGAACAAATTAAGAACACTCCACCCTCAAATTTTCGAAAAAATTAAAGACAGTATGCCTCAATTGAACTTTACTGATTCTTATAAAAAGAGTGTAATTTGGGAGTGTGGCGTTGCCGATATTTCTTCCAATGACAATTTCAGTCCATTTAATTTCATACATTGTATTGAAATTGTTTTCTTCTTTCAAGGTAAAAGATTTAAAAACACGACATTTGCTTTGTCCTTAAAGCTTATAGTCACCAAAAACCGGAGGGCTGCAAAACCAAGACTATTAAGCGTTGATGGTATTTTAGAAATAGGATTTCGTTCTCTTGGAATTGGATTTTGTAAACTTTGCGTACATCAAAGAAGCTAAAACAATCAAATGGGAAGGACGTTTTGTAATTTGAACGAAAATTAAAAAATGGTCAAAAAGTGTACGAAGATTGACTATGAGATCTGATTAGGAAAAAGGATAAATGGTGTTATCGAACCATCAAAAGTAGTTGATTCTTACAAGAACATGTCTGGAATGTTAATGTGTCATGCTTTCTGTTTTGTTATTTTTTGTTAGTTTATTAAAACCATCAAAACTTTGGGCGTGAGCTATTGTACCCACTATCGGGTGGGGGCGATTGGAGGGTTGCCAGCGAAATTCCATTGTAGGGTTGGGGATATTATAAATATAATATACAGAAAGGTATCTATGAAAAGTGTCTGGGTAAATTTTTAGATGCATCCTTTACAATACTTAGCAAAGCATATTTGTTATTTGTATTACTCAGCAAAATGCCCTTCCAATGCCTACCCCACAGCACGGAATCATGCAGAGAAAACTTTGGAAAGCCAACAACTGGTAGAAATCACCCAGACACCGCTACCGATCTCCGAAAGATACTTTTTTGAAATAAAGCGTATATAAATATTGTGATTTGAAGGTTTGTTCTAAAAACTTCTGGAAAATAGGGCAGAGAAAAAGAATAAGGCATTAATCAAGGGAGACATAGTATAACACTTTCTTTAAAAGGTTCGATCCCTTTATATCACATTTATAAACACAGTAAGCCCACTGACATCACAAGGGGGTATGGTCCTACAACAACAACAAGAAAATTAGGAAATGTTTGGTAAATAGTCCTTTCTTATTAGTTTCTAAAGTAGACCTCCTTCTTTTGGACTAGACCCAGACAAATACACTTTTTTATCAGAACCAGTAAATTGAAATTCAGGTTGGCTGTTCTTAATTTTTTCGAAAATCGGAGACTGGATTGTTCTTAATTTGTTCCTAAATTTACAGGGTATAAGCAGTGTTATTTCTAGCACCTATACATGGCTTAAAATCTTCGTTTTGGAGATGTAACATTGTACATCTTACAGTAGCTAAGCCTTGGCTTGATCTTAATTTGTTTTTAACTTTTGACCAATTTTTTAGGCTCGTGTTCTTATAAAATTGTTCAGATAAAGAAAGAGTGTAAAGAAACTGGTGGAAATTGAACGCTGGGACGCAATAAATTTTCGCTTGAGTTTTTACCTATTTGGAGAGTGAATACACTAAAGCACTATTGCAAGGAACGGGCCTATGCCAAAAACACCACATAATTACCCTAAGCCACAGTAACAACAGAAAAGCTGAAGATTTTTCGAGGTTGATTCATTGTGGTGATGGTGCATGAGATCTGACAACTACTAAAGAAATTATGGACGCAGACGAAGATTATTATAGAGAGGTAATGGAATATTTGCTTGAGTAGGAAATTGGTTTTCCCTGACAGATCGTCTCAATATCTCGCCAAAACGTTTTGAGAGTTATTATTTGAATAGGTGTCGTCCTGAACCAAAAGAAAGATGTCTAAAATCACATTTCAAACCACACTAATGCCTAAACCGACAGACAGATCCCGATAGAAGACACCACCAAAGGATTTTCAGACAAAAAAAGAATTTCACCAAAAATGAACGAAATTTTCATTGTTTGATTTGCATCTGGCACAACACCAATTTCTTTCCAAAATTTCTTTTTCACGGTCCAAACCCTAACCATAACCCCACCCTTACCCCTAACCCTCATTATTTGCTCCCTTGCCTTTAAGAACAAAGTGGGGCAAAGAGGCACTTCAGACAAGCTCGGCAGGTAAAGCAAACGAAATAATCACTGTAGCAGTAGCACTTACCCCTCCTTAACGAACATTTAAAAAAAGCTTTGGGGGCATGGTTCCCCTCGTGCTCCATGTCTCGGTTAGTGATGTTGAAAATTTCCAAAAATTGCCAAGGTGAATTCGAATAACTTCTTGACAAAAGTGGCGGACAAAACGAAAAATGATTGAAGATAAACTTACTATAATGAAAACCTCCTGGAAAACATCCAAATTGGAAGAGTTGCCAAAGGGCAGTATACAGCCGTCGATCTTGCTCCCAAAACTAAAGGGACAATAAGCAATTCTTTGATCATACAAAACCTTGGTCAATAATCGGGTCTTTTTATTCTAGTTGTAAGTGGTGGGCTGAAAAGCAACTTGGCCCAACTTCGAATGAGAGATTAACACTGAACAAGAAACAATAAAATTACTGTACAGTGTCTGAGAAGTTTGTCAGAAATCGTATTATCACGTTTCTGCAAATCCGAGCACTGGCTGATAATCCCAAAATTCTTAGTCACTATTCGAAATAAGACGAAAGATAAAAACACTATCATGCTACGGCGTTTTCTAAATCCCGTCTCACAGTCTCGCACTAAGTACCAGAAAATTTTATTCATGTTTACATGGAAGCACTGAATAATAAAAGGGGATGCTGATCCTTTGTGTGATATTGTCAAGCAATGCTTTGCAAGTTTTCTTGAAGCAGTCGCTTGTACTAACAAGCTTCAGGATTATACTCTTCCCAGTTCACGTGTCATTGGTGAACATTTCATTTGGAGTTTTAGGGAGAGCTTGTTCAGTTTTAACCTTAACTAGCCGAAGATTTGACAACACAAAATGCTCACATCGATATTGTTGCTGTTGCTGTTGATCACAATGAGTGGATGCTATGCCTAATCAGTAAGGAATCAGAAAACTTAAGATGATGACGTTTGCAACTAACTAAAACAAGCAGTGCACTTAGCCTACTAAAAATAAATAAAGAAAAATAATACACAATTTCAATTATTTATTAAGAGAGACCACGAGGATAGACCATATCATCAGCAGTGATCAGTTGGCTAATCAGAAAACATGGAGTCTTGTGGGAGCGCAGAAAGATCCTGCATACACATACAAGTGTTTTGCAGTAAATTGTATCAAAACGCCAGACCACATAGCAATAGCATTCACAAACAAGCTCAACTTAATGCGAATTTTGGATAAAACGGCTAAAATAGCAAGGAAAACGGGCCGTTTTATAATTCAAAATCTCTAAATAATTAACCAAATCTTAATAGTTGGCGAGAGAACATTTAGTGTAAGTCTGCACAAAATATGAAGATATTACCAGATGGTTGTTTAAGCAAGTTAATTGCAGGTAGAAAAATGTCAAGGAAAGATCGATGTACTTTGCCTGCATTTCTCTCTTGTTCCTTTTAGGTGAAACGACAACAATTGAAAGTCCCTCGCAAATGCATTAAATCGAATAGGACGAGCTGCTAAAAGCTGTGGAAAAATTGTTCGGATCTGACCGAAGGCAGCGTTTAATAAGTTGCCGACATAGTATACCACTAGAAGAAAGTAATTACACCGCTATCAGTAGAATTCTAAGGTCAAACTAAGAATATCCTTTGCGAAAGGAGCAAGAGTTCAAATATGATCGCTATAATCAGATTATCACAGGTACTATCAACTGCCTCGATATCATGAATTCGCCGACTTATCCATGCCAATGCTGTGAAATCACCTCGCTGTATGCTTCCTAACAAGACTGAATGGTAGAAGATTTATTGATCATTCAGTTTACTGTAGCATGTGACAGTGACTTCTTCTATTCCGCGATTAGAGAATATCCCCTTCAAATCTGGGTAATAGATTAACCCCTCCCAAGTGACAGAGATTGTCAATTCGATCAACTCCACGTGTATGTCAACTAAGTACACATAACCCACAAGTTAAGAATCACTACTTTTAGGCACAACCCGTTGTGCGCCAAGCACAGATGTAGGAACCGGGGTACAAAGGTGACACTTCCCCTTCCTCACTCTTTCATTTTCCAGAAAAAGCTGTGGAGTGCCAACTTACATTTCATGGTGATGTCGCCTTTAACGTACACTAACGGGCGTGTCACTCCCTAAAAAGTGAATGCGTTTATAAAAATCTCCAGCAGAATTTGCATGGAGGACTTTTAACAGCCGAAATTTGCATTAAAGCAAATTTATCAATAGAACAAACAGGGGACAGTATTTGCCGTGCTTGAAGAAAATCATAATTGGCTTCAGGATTCCCATAAAAATCCAAAAATAAGAAAGACAGCAGCTAAGATAGGCTAAGAATAAGATGGCAAAGATTTGTTATTCTGCCAAGATCTCAATTTTGAGCACCAAAGCTCGTACACTTTAGGTGGAAATTCTATCATTATAATAATCTTATCCTAAAAAACTTTTTTTGGCGAAAATCTCGTACGCTAAACTGAAATTGTGACTGACGTTATATGAAGAACCGATTCGCAAACCATGGGGGTAAAGATTCTTTGTTGTGTATTGCAATCAAGACATTCGAATCAACACCAGACAGAATTTTTCAAAACCTGATTGATCCAACTCCATTACAAAAGTCAAATAGATAACAAGTGCATGTTCTGTTTAGACTTCTGGTAACCCCAAATGAACAGCATAAATAACCGTGCTTACGTTCTGGTTTAACAAAAGCCTGGTACCCTCAAACTACCGACCTGCACGTACAAACAAGACGATAAAGGCCGCTGCAACCAAACCTGACCTTGATTGCACCTGACCTGTCTTTTCAATGAAAACATTTACGTACTCGCGAGATGCTGGAACGTAATTAAAGTTAGAAACAAAAACACTATTTGACTGTATTATTAAAATGTGTAATTAGGTCTTAATCTTTTTGCAACTATTTACACTTTGCCAGAAAAAATGCCTGTTCATCAAAAAGTAGATTCGTAACGCGTTTGTACTCAAGTCCACCTGCACATAGCCATCTGCTGCAGAAATATTCAATAATTACAAATAACATTCACACCTGATCATAGTATAAATCATCTTATATCAAAGATGTGTTGAAGGATCAGCGAGTTTCCTCCTTATAGATAAATCGTGGCGCTAGTTATTGTGATGTGAATAATGTGACGACTAAGGAGGCGTGTTTAAGTAATGTTAGTGTGCCCCTTTCCAAAGACATACCATGCAATCTATGCAGCCAGGCAGAACGGTACTTTTTTTATACTTGATTTAAAGTTGGATAAAAAGCTTAATTATAAACATTACAATAAGCTATTTAATACCAACTAACATAACATCAAGATGAAGAAATATATAATAAACATGAGGTCGTAAACTAAGATGAGCTATATAATCTATATATCTATGTGATGTATCCTAGATTTTGTACATGCTGGCTGCATAATTTGCAGGTGCATGGAATCGTAATTTGTTTTATTTGCCTTTTGAAGATTTCTAGACTGGTTGCATTTCTTATTTCAGTTAGTATGCTGTTCCAAATTTGACTACACCTGTAAGATACTGTTTCAGTTCCATGTACCTGAAAAAACCATAGTGCGTACCAGAAGGAGAAGAGTTCCACGTCTGTTAGGCATCTTGGCTAGTCCTTGGCTAGGATCTTAGCTTCGATCAGGTCATATTAGAACTTTCGGATGTATGAATTAGCAGATTTTAGAGTAGATGAATATTGTATCGCTCTTTGTTCTCAAATAATAAGATAAAGAACAATTCGATGTCTAATCATCAAGTTTCTATAGACAATCCCTTGATCTAGTGATAAACATGGCCTAAACTGGAAATGAGTATACAAGCAAACCTCAAAGTAGACGATTCTAAACCGAGACTTATTAGCCTGTGTTTTATGCAAAATTATTATTCCGTTTAATGAAATTTCACTTTGCAGAAATCTGATTCTTCACTTGTCGGTTCAGAAACGAGACATCTGACAACTTATATGTATCATCTGTTTTCTGTGAACCAATACATGGCAGAACTGCCTATTGCCTACATAACAATACTTCTATTTTACATTCTTCTTGCATTTCCACCGTGCAGGAGGAATAATTTTGCACATCTTTCCATGCTTCTCATGGCACGAAGTTATAACAGATAACTGACATTTGAATTTGCATAATTCAACTTTGATGACACGACCCCTGCATCATGGGCTCCATTACGATATCCCAGTGTTAAGCTATCTAAAACCAACCGTAGTATTTGGAAATGCATTTAGGCGTTGTTGGAGCTATTTTAAGCCACTTAGAAAGTTTTGAAGAATATTTAAGCAGCTTACGTTACTCTTATGAGATTACTGGCTATGTTTATCTAATCGACAGACTGCCATGCTGACGAATTAAAACAAACAAACAAAAAGACTCTGCTGTAAACAAACGATTAAGGGATGGAATATTGTCTTAAAGGAAGCTCAGCTGCAGAAGGCCTGTTACCGATGCAGTGGCAAAGGAATAAACTCTTTTCGCCGTCTCTTCATTACAATACTACGTCAGCAAAACGTTAACGAGTAATCCTCTTTTTTGCATTAAAGAATTCTGGCTTACTTAATGACGTTGACCAGAAGTAAGTTCTCAATCATGATTGAAGATGAGCAGATGAACCCACGCGCTGTATGCATCAAATTAAGCCTCGTAGACGTTATAACTCTTTTGGGAGATCTCAACACGTGATATTTGTTTATTTGAGTCCAAGAGATACAGAATATCATAATTTAGGCAGCATCGTAACATGGCTTCTATGATGAAATTTACCATTTCTGTTAGGATTTCTGTGTTTATTTGCATAAATTTTATAAAAATCTTAGCAATTTTTGGCTATTTCTATATGACTGATAAATATAAATCATATTCTGATAAAAAATGAGCAATGTGTACATTAATTTCAGTCAATACAATAAGTCCCAATGAATTATGTAACTGCATCTGACAATAAACACATCGATAGTTGTTTCCATGAGCAAAATAAGCAAACACATTGGCAAATTTGAAATGCTACGCTAACAATGCTTTTTAAAGCGATGTCAATAAATTTGGCTGATGAAAAACAAAAAATCAATGTTTATCTCAACTGTATATCAACACGACCGTTTTTATCACTTTCGAAGCACGCTCCTTGGCATTATCTGCATTGACAAAGACACAATAACGCTAACAAACCTAATCATAACAAACCAAAACGAAATAACAAGTGTTCTTTCAAAGGCAGGGCAAATACTTGTACACGAGATGGAGTCAGAGGATTCTTAACATCACGAAAAAATTGTAGTAATGACAATTTGTCAGTGCATCTGCACCCACCAGAGACGAAAAGAAGATGTATTCTGTACGAATTTGCATATTGAGCGAGAGTATGGAGCTATATTAGAGTACATGGTAGAAGGCTATCGCCAGTCTTAAACAAACTTGAAGTTAACTTTGGAAGGAAAAATTGATTTAATCTAATTGCAATAATTCAGTCAGATAAAATGAAAAGCTATCAAAACACAGGAGGGCTATCAGAAAAGCAGGACCGTCAAGAACGTTGTACATGAACAAAATGTGTCACCTTTTTGCAATATTTACGAGTTTACATAATTTTGCATAATTTACATAATTCAAGTCGTTGTCTATGATTCTAGTTATATCTTCTGGAAGTGAGTGAAATCACAATATAAAGATACTGAGGAAAAGTAAACCAAAAAGTAATATAATAGTGGTGGCAGAGAAATAAGGTGTGGAGGTGTAACTTAAAAGCAAGGAATTGATGCTTCGTACAAAAGTTGTGGGTAGTAGTGGGTGAAGTGAAGAGAGGTACGATAAACGGTTTGGAAATGAATAAAGATTCAAGAATCACATGGTGGATGACACGTGGTCGAAGGCGAAGGCGAAAGTCATTCAAAACAAACAAACCACATCAAGAAGAAATTCGACTTTTGTCTTTTTGAGTAACATTTCAAAGGGCATAGGACAGGGAAGTTTTGGCTCGCTCATAGGACAGTGAAAAATGAAATTTTTCCAGACTTTGATAGATAGATAGATATAATACGACTTTTCAAAATAGTGTCCTTTAAGTTTCTAAAAAGCCTAGTAACAATTTTGTTTAAAGTAAAGTTTAAGTATTTAAATTTGAAACGATAAAGTAATGCTGATAGATTCCTAAGTAGGTTGTAAATCTTAGAGACGTAAACAAATGTCGAAAGACAAGAACAAAAGTAACTGTTACAAATTAAAGATCTGACGATTTGTACCAACTTGCCAAGAAAAAAGCACTTCCCTTCGAAGAGCTCAATCTCCAGCATAACAGAGCACTGTTAATTCCAGATTACACACCCACCGGCTATGTATTTAGCGAGAGTACGCTAAGATCTCTCAGATCCCAGCACCAGGGGACCTACTTTTGATTTTTTGTCTAAGGATAATGCTTCGACATGAGACCATCAGAAAAAGGATTTGCGACTGAGCTTCAAAATGAAACCGCGCTGAGGAGAAATCAGTTCTCATTGCTTGTTGCTTTCTTCAACTGGGTCTTTCGGATTTATCTTAAAGAGCTTACTATCATCCGTGAAAGAGATCGGACACTGAGCAGCCCCAGTTGGTGACCAACAATCACCAACAAATCCGACAAAGTTTGGATATTGTAGAAGTAACAAACATAACTAAAACGCAATAACATCTCTCTCTCTCTAAAAACCAAGTGGAGAGGAGTATATATAAAAAGAAGTTATCTTTGTGAAAAGCTTCTATCAATGCTAACCTGTTAAGAATACAGAGCAACCTGACATCTTAATTCGCGATTCGAACTATAAAGTTCTTTTCTATAGCAAAGTCATATTGATAAAGCTCATACCTCAAAAAATGATGCTATCCAGCTGGCTCTAGCTGTGTGCGAAGAACCTGCGTCAAAAACATTGCAATTAAATCAGATTGAAACGATATATCTAACGACAAATCTAAATGCAGCACGGGAAATACAACACGGTTACGCTAACACCAAGCCAATCATTGGTTAAATCAAAATTCCCTCACAACTGAAATGCAAATATAATCAGAGGTCAAGCCATTAGCTCGCAAATAAACAGCAACATGTGTCTCCATCGTTTAGCTTTATTGTAAACAATTAAAAGACGCTACGCACGACAACGTCTGCAATAGGCAAAGTGCTACTGGCATTTAAACAAACGCATTTCCTTACAATTAATCTTGAGCTATATACAGAAATAGACGAGGTGATTGTAGCGATTTGCAGTGATGACCTTAAATCAAATGACGTAACCTTTTTTTTTTTAAATTGTTTAGAAATGGCTCTGGTAAGCAGATGGTAAGCAGGCATATTCGGTAGGCAGGCATATTCTGTAAGGAGGTCATAAAACATATATCTATCATGAAAAGTCAAATCCTGAAATTCCCTGTGATTATTACATCCGTAGTTGTCATTCATTCGTTGGTGTTAGTCACACCAAATGTTGCTTGAAAACTTGTGACTGTAAACTAAGTGTGACTGTAAGATGAGCTTGATTGAATAGCTTTGCATATTTGGGTCTAAATTCTAAGTGACTGTAACCAGTAGTGTGACTAACAAGTAGTGGACTGACTATAAGCGGAATCGACTGTATTGGAGTATAGCTGATCGCTTGAATCGCTGATATCTCAATCATTGTTTAGCAATCATGATCATACACAAATATTATCAATACCAATCATTGTCAAAATCAAAGTGATCATTACAAGTGATCATCAAGTATCATTTCCATCAACAACGGTGCAATTATCACCACCAACTATAAAAAAGTTAACCAGAGTTCTATGAACGTAACAACACCTAGGGCTGATTGTATAAACATTAAATTGCATTAGAAAAATCAATATTAGGAAAATTTTGAAAAAGTCAAAAAACCATCTGGATTTTAGATCATCCTTCAAAAACGCTGATAAACTAAGAAAGTGCTTAACGTCAGGATTGATTAATTACAAAGTAGATTTTGTTAGCCGGTAACCTGCCTCGTCAACAATAATATTAAACAGTATCAATCATCATCAACCTCATTAGCTTTATAGACCACCGTTGTCACGATATTTTATGAATATTATTACCCAACATTATCAGTAATCATTACAAACACAACGAAAACCATCCTCATCATTATCGAACACAATACAAGGAGCAATCAAAATGCAAATTGGCCTGTCAAAGTGCCACTCATTTCTATCCATCCAGGTTGCAAAAGTCGAAAAAGGTACTGATGCTCATCTTCACTGACAGCTTGTCAGCACAACAATGATTAAGTGTCATCTTCGTGAGACAAACAAAACACACATTACTGTCAACTATGATATTTGCAATGACGTGATTTTGATATCCATTTTGACTCCAAGTGGATAGAACAGGAAAGGCTGTACGCAGTTGGACTACACCATTAACTGATACTAAATATTCTTCAGGATTACATTGGCGCAGTCGTAGAATAAAACAATATAAAGGTGCTATAGATGCATCAATGTTTTAGTATCAGAATTGAAAACGATAGCGTCAACTAGCATTACACAGTCATTTTATGGGGAGATAGAGGGTCTTTTCACCACCAAGCAAGGTCTCCCTTTGAAGAAAGACAAACCCCACGTGATTGTATAATTAAAGCCTCGATTACGTTTGTATATAAACTCTAACCATTAACCTCCAATTCAGACAATTACTTACTCGTATCACGAGTCGCTGTCTTCATTTCGTGTGTCACTCTAGAGTAGCGGACTTTTGTCTCCGTTACACCTTTCCCAATCGTTACAATAGAACAACAAGCACGTAGAAATTAATTAATACTGCGCATGCACTTGACAGCATAGACGGGGGATGAGTAATTCACGGGCAGGCCATCAGTTGTACCTCTCCGCAACATGTTCTGCCCAAAAGAAATGTCCAAACATTCTCAACACAAGACAAGAAGGGAGCCGAGGTTTTGAATAACAGGAAACGCGAGACAACTTTCAATTTTGCATGTAACAGCGGTTGAATTTCGAGGCACCAGTCAACAATGCGCATTTAAACCAAACATAAACATGTAATCTAATATATGTATGTTTAGATTGGGCCTCCAGCCAAGGAGAGAAGGCAAATAATTAATATAGAATGACGTTTAATCTCCAATATATTGTAATTAGTTTGTTTTCATATGTCAGGTTTCAATAATTTATAAGCAGCAGAATGGTATATCAAAGAAAGAAAGAGGAAGAAATTATTAAATAAAGGAGATTTGTACAAGATTTAAGAAGTTTACATTTCCAGGTTTAATTTGGCATACTGTCCCAAGATATTTGGATTTAGATTGATTAAAAATCCTTTCTATAGCTGCAAAATCGTAGTCGAAGTAAAGGATATGTAGTCTGGTGTTTTTGGACGTCGGAAGTGCGGTGCAACGAGTGAAAGTGCCCAAAGGAAGAAAATATCCCACACATCTCCTATTTTGCCTAAAGAAGGCAAACTTCAGCTAGGATTCCCGCCCAGTTAGCGTGGTATTGAAAACCATAGGAATATAGAGAAATATGAGACAAAGCAAGTATATGAATAAGGTCGATGGATAAAATGGAGTATCGTCACTTCTGGTGGCAGACTGGGCCAAAAACATGGGAATTCGCGAAACAAAGTCAAAAGAAGACGAATGTTCATCCAACAGCCATTAAAGCTTCTTCAACATTTTAGGCTTCACATCAGCTACCAAGGTCGGGTATGTTAATAGGTGTATCATTGAGGACAGAAAGTTACAATTTGACGTCCCAATGAAAACAACTTGACAATAAACTGAGCAGTAACAGTAGAGAATGATTAAGAAATTATTTAAAAATTCCTTTTTGATCTCCGATCAGACTTTACTGGATATAAAGATCTCCTCCACAGTGCAGTATAATGAAGACTTCTACAGCGCAAATGTCAATTAGGGTTAAACTATGACATACAAACGACTTAAAAGAAAGCGTCCCGTTTTGTCATAGGTCTGTGGCATTTATTCTCAGGTATAAATCACATTATGCAGCCAAGGGCTTAACATATCGTTGCCTAACTCCTTTGACCCAGGATGAGGGTTTATCGGGAAAATTCATGAAATCTAAGAAATTGGATTACTGAGAATGGAGAAAACTAAAGAAACCACGAAACAAAAGCAATTCACTAAACACAACACAGTATCTAGAAAAATAAATTTTAGGCTTTTTGAAATTATTTAGAATGGCAGAGAAAACCTTTTCAGCGACGTGTGAGAAAGCGGTCGTTTTATCAAATACATTACAAACACCAAATTTATTTGTTTGCAGTTGATAGGTGGGTCAAACAAGATCTTTTACGTTTTTCAGTCAGATCAAATGAAAGACGTTATACAAGAAAGGAATTTTCAAAGACTGTCAAAAATGCTTACGAAACGAATAAGGAAAATTACATTTAGCTATGAGAATGAAGCAGAAACCTAGTTTTGGAGACGTTTCTTCTCCTTTTCATAATTTTCATGATAGATTTTGCAAAAACCAAAAATGTATTTATATCTGCATCATAATATAATATAATGTCCAAATTGAAGGGAATCGTGAAGTGGTATCTCATATGAATTTGGAAAAGGGGTGATTCAGCTACCAAATGGCTTCTAATATCAGGCACGGTAGTATTAGTTTATCAAGCCTGGTAATGACGTCACGCAAATATGAAAAAGGGTGTTGTTATTCTATCAGGTAAAGTGCCTTACAAAAGTGCTGATGAACCTTATATGGCATCCTCATTTAGAGATTGGCCTTTCGTAAGAACTCATAATTTGCATTTCACACTAAATTTTTAAAATTTACTTTCTCCTCAAGTAAAATGCTATTTCTCGGCAACAACCTAAATAAATTTCATGGCTTTTATTATTGGGAATTTCTAATTGCTGCACTAATTTTGATCTCTAAGAGGTCACCTCTTCTTCCTGACTCTATATGTGCTACTAAACTATACTTCTGGAATCTTTAATCTTGAAAATGATACAGGTTCTTTCGATACTCTCGAAACTTTGCCTTTGTGTTGATAACAAGCTAGTCTGTCGTAATATCGCTAACATATCACTCTCTGTTGCAATATCGACAGTTCGCTACAACGCCATGAAGGTGGATGAAATAAAAAGACAGAAATTTGTTCTGTAATTCAGAGCGATTTTTTCAAGGCAAGTTGAAAGCACTAACACTTGTTACGCTTACAACGGCTGGTAATTTACTTGTGCTATTGATCATGTATCAGCTTTTGCACTACTACCAGGAAAAGACAAGTCAAAGGATCAAAATAATAGCAAAAAACAAAAGATCAACAGATCTTTGCCAGTTTTGTCCTGTAAAGCATTGCAGAACGGCTTTTCAAACAGCAAAACATTAAGAAGAGATGGTAGGGTGTTTATTCCTAAAAGCATATGCTTCTACCTTAATGACAAGACGTTTTGCAATTTTTCAGCTATTTATCCAAACGGCAGCCACTTTTCAAAATGCATTGCTGATTTAGTGATATAAAAAGATAAAACTCCTAAAATCTATAGTGTCAACGAACATTTTATGCAATTACGGTACCTTAAAACAACACGGATATAAAAAAAATCAATTTAGAGAGTTTCTTTAAGCAGTGAATCTTGGTTTCCTTCGCTCTTCGTTCGGATATGCGAACACTGTCTTTGATAACTACGAAAACTTTATGAAGCCGTTTACAGTTGGAACACGAAGCACGAAATTTCAATACCAAGCCTGGAGGCAAGTACGGCTTGTTTTCAAACCTGAAACTACAGATAATCAATAACTCCAAATGTTTTATGCTAGATAGAAATTCTCTCCAAAACACATGATCAACAATAGCTTCGCACAGATTTAACTTTAGTTGCGCAGGATTCACATAACCAGAAATGTCTCTACACACATGGCGATACAAAGCCTTAAACAGGCTTGATAGATCTCTATAAATCAAGAAAACATGCACACAGCAAAGGTGAAATGATCACCAATCGTGCGCATAGCGTTAAACGCACATGTGATGATCAGAGAAACCATACGTATGACTTCATTTTACAAACAGAAAAAAGAAAATGAGCCGTGCAAACCTTATGTATCCAAATTGTTTCTGTCAAAACCAGAAAGCCTCTCGACCCTGTGCGAAACTTCACAGATGAGTCTAAATCCCCGAAACTTCACCTAGTGTTTTGTCATATGCAAATGCCGGTCTTGATAAGGCTTTTGGACAAGTAATGTCTTTGAGCCCCCACTGTTTCTATCAATTCATATTGAACAGGTGTCTTTGGCGATTCAAAATCAACTTCACAAATACCTCGCTTAAAAGCTGATCTAGACAAAGACTCGTAAACATACCTGAAAAAGCAACGCTCAACGCGGCCGTTACAAATTCGTTAGTAGCGAAAACAATGCCATCTCAGTAGTAAGCATTGAGCAGCCTGACAACTTTAACGATAAAGCAACAATCAGAATTGTAGTTACTTTCAATTTAGGTCTTGTAATCTTACAACACTAAATCTATAAATAAAAATACTGGCTTTGTTGTTTATACTACAGAAAGAAAACGAAAATCAATATTGCAGTGTTCGGAATTGTCGCCAACGCTCGGCGTAATAAGCGGTTTGACGCATTACGTTTTCGCTACACTTCATCAAATGAGAAACATATGGGAAGTAATATTTCCGATCCTCTTATACGTAAACAATTGATATCATTTTAGTTTGTGAAAAGCCGCGGGACGTTGTTCATGCGATGAATTTCACCCGACAAAAAGCCTCATTTTTGTGTTTACAAATAAACGAAGCATACACATGCGTATAACGAATGTCAACAAGCAATGACGTAATTTTCAGGAAAAAGACACAAATGCATTTATGGGTTGCATTCTCATAACCTGAAAAGTGGGATTTTTTCACCATTTCACTTTCTCACATATTATTGAGACAAGGCAGTTAATTTTTTGATAAAAATATTACGATCAAGGAATACAGCGGACGCTAAAATGGTGGTCAATTCTATTGCGAATCTAAACATTTTTAGCGGATCTTTAATCCCAGAAGGAAAATATCTCCCATAAATCTAAATGGTAAGAAATATTTATATGGCGAGAAATTTAAAACACCTCGTTCCTTTCGATTATAGTTTTGATTCAAATTCAGAAAATGAATGAGAATTGAGCATGAATTGAGCGATTAAAAGCTTTATCAGATTCTATCAAGCAAAAAATTAAATAATACAATCATCTTTTCTCTGTGATTTCAAGCTGTAACCAGCTTGACTGGAAAAGAAAACATACCTTTACCGAAAAGTAAATAACGAAAATCCAAATAAAACCAAAGATAAGCTGTTTGGTTCGCCTCATCAAAGTCGATCGTTATCGCATCATCTACATACAAATAGCCCCCTGCATTTAGGATTAAACATCGCATTAAATCTCCACAAATCTCTCCAATGCTTCAAAACATGAGGTCAATATCTCGACAGGGAAAGTAAGAGTTCATGGAATAATAATGGACAGTTAGATTGCCGTTCTGTGTGTAAGTTGCGAACGTTTATCTTGTTACGTTTCAAAATACCTTACATTTTAAAAAGATATTCGTGGAAAAGTATAAGAAAAAAGAAAGAAATGATGGAATAGTCTGTTAGAAAGATGCACAAGCAGTTAACCTCCTGGCTGAAGGAATGATGATGATGATGATGATGGTGGTGATGGTGTATAAGAAATGAAAAGCCTGCAGCTCCAGTATTCTTAAGAGTTGGAAATCCTATGCTTAAAGTGAGAATCTCTCACCTCGGACAAGATCAAAGCACTGAACCGAAAACATGAATAGATGGCGTGCTCCAGCCAAGACGTCATCTAAGTATTTGATTAAAAACCCATTGACATATATTGAATACCTTAATGAATCACTTGAATTGAACAAACAGTCTGTGATGTACTGTGGGGAATCTAGACATTATTAGAGCATGTACCAAAAGACGTAAATATTCTTACACGAAAATTCAAACTGCACAATATTAGCCGAGCCGAAAGTTAATTGAAAGGAACAGGTAGTGATAGCATTTCACTAGCAGATTACCACGATAGATAATCTTAATAATTATCTTTCTGAATTACTATCAAGGCCAATGCAAGCATCAAATCAAAATTCAGGCTGTGTTGCTTAAACTCAATAAAAATCTACCCCTAATGCATCCCTTTGACCACATGGACCGAGTGTCAGTTTACTTTAGCAAAGCTAAGAATATTTCAAGTCAACGCGCAAGTAACAATTTCACTCGGGGATTTTTTTGAAATTTGCTTATTACATAAAATACAAATCTTGAGGTCCAAAGTTTTTTATGTTTTAGTTGGTAGTGCTATTGGGAGGCCCTGTTGACCGTCTTATAAGGGAAAGGAGGGAGGGGGTAAGAAGAGAGCGAGGTGATATAAGATTTTTGTTTTAGGTCATGTATCAAGGGGATATCAAGGTTATGTAAGTATCTGGCATGAAGCATAAAGAAGCACTCGGTCCTCAGTATACAAACTCTGGATAAAAGAAGATGTGATGGAACAGGAAAATCGTACATTTTGAAGGAAAACTTGGCAAGGATATGCACAGGAAACTTCTGGAGAGTGTCAAGGGACCAGACCAGGAATGGTATCTGTGATCTCCTGGCAGCAATGTCCGTGGAAGTAAAAGATAAACATGTGAAGCATTTTCAATGATACAGGACCGGTCGGAGAAAATATTCCGTCAAAGATAACATAGAACTAAACACACACGTGACTCCGCAAAAAAGCACCCCAGTCTGATTTGACATTAGGTATTGTATGGCAGGGTGGAAGATTCTAGAGCAGATTTTGCCATGTCAGTTATGCAGACTCCTATTATGTCTATGTTCGCGTATGATATTCCTGCAAAATCGTTTGTTTGTCACAAGTAAATTGAAATACTTTTCTCAACGGTCTTAAATTAGCCGCTAATGACATAGGTTTAATTGACGTGCGGTCGCTCACCTTGAGCGTAAACACAGTGCAATTTTTCAAAGACATAACCCAGCATTGACCTAATGATGCGATACTCTCCGCTATACGATCAACTCCACGTCATTTAGACACCGATAACTACGCGAATTTATAGAGAACGCCGACTTATTTCCTTAAGCGCTATCATTACGGCAATTTTCGGAGATAAGTAGCTCTACTTAAAAGAAACTTTCTGGGCCAATCTGATCTATTTCCAGTGGTAACGTTCAAGAAATGTGATTTCCGAACGGAAGCAAATCGTGCTTCGGCCATAAAATCAAAGATGTTGGACCGCATACAGGAAACAGCAGGGCAGAAAAAACTCAACTCTTTAGGAGAGTATTGAAGATTACAAGCAAAATTTCTGAAGATTACACCGTTGATGTTTAAATGATTACGTTCGAGTTTCTTCAAATTCTGTTGAAGGATAATACAAAGCTTTCGATTCGGAAAATTTCTGAAATCCATTTCTGAAAAACGTTTCGGATGATAATCTTTTGACAGTCTATTTTGATAATAATGACACGATATTGAAGACAGTTGTAGACAGACATGCTTTAAATCCGATTTTGCAAGCAGCTTACCAGGCGTACTGCTCAAAAATGAAGTTCTATGAGTGAATTGATCAAACAAATGTCAGTATAAATGGTCATTTCGCGTAATTTTATAAAAGCAAAATAAAGCGGCAGAATGCGAGGAAACCTTTGAACTTAAACGGCGTGAAAACACAACAAAATAGCAAAGCAGGCTTTGTTCTTTTTCTATAAACTTTGGAAGACTTTGCTGCCGAAATAATGTCTGATTTTCTAGACCCTTTATAGACTCAACAGTGAAAATGCCAACACTTGGACACAAATGTTCGTAAGAGTTTAAATCGAAAAGGTCTCATTTATTTAGCGAGTAAGTGAAAACGCCATAAATATATAATTTTGAAGTTTTTCGAATTCAAGCATATAATCTAGGAAAAAATTATACTGCTGCAAATGAAAAGAAAGGACACCTATCGAATTTCACCGAGATATATCAAAATGACACAGGTTTCGCATTAAACTTGGTGTCTTTCACGGTCCATAATTTACGGCAAATTCGCAACAAATTCAAGTGAATTTCCATTTTAAAAGCATTGTGAATTGATTGAATATTCCAAGTTTAAAATGTTAAAATGAATTGTTAGTCTACTGCGAAAGCATGGAATTAACGATATTCTCAACACTGCAAATGTCTTTTGATGAACATAAAAAGTCGAGTCGAGGATGAGAAGATTTTCACTTGTCATTTAGCGCTAGAAGAGTTGGGTTTTCGCGCATTTAATGTATGGGGAAATTCAAAGAAAGAAACAACACCTCAAAAGATTAAATGAAATTTTAAGAAGGCCAGCGTAATCTAGGTATATCAAACAAAATGTTCTTATAAAGGATGCACTCTATAAAATAGAGCCTTAAAGCAACTGTCCCATAGGTCATCAGCTACTTTTGCAGCAGATGCAGCGTGTATCAACTTGCAAACATACTTTAATTGTTTCATTGAAAACAAAAGCAAACAAGTAGATAGGTAGTTTGGAAAGCCTTTCCATTAGTCAAACACAACGAAATTGTGAAACGATCTCGCCTTTTAATGGAATACATTATACAGAAGCAAATGATTCACGGCTACCTTGTTGTCTTTGTTCACTTTCAAGCATTGAAAAGAAATTCAAACATGAATAGAGCCAGCTGATTTTATTCTCACGTCAGGGAATGTTTTGCAACAGAAAACAGCCTTACATGTGTGGATTTCGGAGATGAACTCAACCAGAGACTACATACAATCTTATTTTATTTCTTAAATAGATGCAAAATTAATCGACCAAAGTGCGATAAATCCTACTTCCAGTCAGGAAAATGAGCATATTCTTTTAAAAGCCATTAATAGTTGATTTGAGGGCAACCAAGACCCCACGGAGATCGATTCTGATAAAATGCAGAATTCATCATTAAAGAATGCCGTTAAACTGGTCAGCACCGGCTGATATCTCATCTCTTCAACTTCTACTGAGCTATTTGGCATCTGGACTTATTGCAAATGCAACTCATTCATTATTCTAATTAAAGAGCTTTAGCTGATATCAGATTTAAGATTCTAGGTCTCATCTTCAAAGAATACCATGATATTCATAAGTTTATACATAAAGTTCGAGGAAAGCGTTCTATTCTATTGACCTAACTGTGTACAACTTCGTCTAAACGCTATGAGACATTGCTAAAAAACAGTAATTTTCATTCGTAAAATCTTTTTACGAAAATCAGTATTATGAATAATCTTCCTTGAAATTGTTCCCAGCATGTAAATCTAGTTATTGAAACAAAAGAAACAGAAAATTATAAATACTTTTTTAAATTTTCATACTTTCATCAAGCTTTGGCGCCCAACGTGCAACTCAAGACAAATTCAGTTCACACAGTCACCTTTTGCCATTCATGAACAATACTACATTAAAAGTAACTTGTTCATAAAACAATGTCAAAATCCACACGACGCTCAAAGAAACACAAGAAATAGTGGTTGTCAAGAATGGTTGCAATTTTATTTCAATTGCATGCTCTAAAAGGATTAAGCCATGAAACAAGGATACACTGAAATGTGTTATCAGTCTGAAATTCACAAGTCACTTCACAAGATAATTTTATCTTAATTTGACTTTATTGGCTATTATATACTATATATAATACGCTAATTTAAATAGCACGAAGTTCAAAGGAACTAATCAGAATAAGGAGGAAGATTTAAGCAGAAAAAGTTTTCGGAAGAAAGTAAAACTCATGACTATTTATTTTTCAGTATGCCTATTCAAATCTGTACATTTGTACAGGAAATGGAAAGCTTGCCAATTGGTATTTCTAAATGCGAGTGCACCTTTTGAAGCTCAAGTGTGTGAAAAACAGGTTGCAATCAACAATGGGCCAAGAGAGAGGTTAAACAAATGTTGAGTTTGACTTATATGACACTCGGCTATGATGAAGTAATCGGCAAGTTTGCTGACACACCATTGCTAAGGAGACTTTTCATGCACTGAAAATCGTCGATTTCGTTTCTCTAGAATCTTAATTATCAGTCCTATTGCGAGTTTTACTGTTCATCAGAGATACTGATTACTGATGGTTATAATTATCCAATGCCCAAATACAGATGCTGGCTTTTCTCTGACCGACTTATCAAAATCAGCACAAAAGTGATGCTGCAAAAGATACATATTGTTTTCCATGTTTTCGGCATTTGAGAAATCTGCGCATGCGCTTGATGACATCCCAATTCAATTCAAACACGTTGTTGGAAAACTTGCAAGCTGTGCCCCCTCCCTAAAAGTCACTACCCACGACGCCCCTGAGTATTTCTGAACCATATACAGATTGGCAAAATATTCTCAACGAATTCTGTGCAGGAGGAAAAATTCTCGGTGCAAAGAGTTTTTACAGGGGAAAATTAAGTGAAAAACTCAGCAAAGCTTGCTGCGAGGGTGGCCCCGGATGCAAACAAGTCACATAATGGGGGACAAAGTTCCACTGTGTAGTTATGCGAAATGAATGCCAAAGAATAAGAAACGCCTGGCTGAAACTGGAGTCAGGTTTAAAAAGCGTGTAATATATTGATCAAGTAGAGAAAATCTTAATACAGAGTACAAACTTCTTGCCCTCCAACGAATTAAAAATCTTTGGCAATCTAAGAACCTCAAACAATCGACATTTGCTTTCTATCGACTTGATTTCAGAAAAAATAGTTCTCTTAATGTGTTGTTGACGAATCTCTGGCAAAGTGACAGGTGTAAAGGGCAGGTTACATCCTTCTTCATTTAAATAAAGGCTGATAAGCTGGATGAAAGCTCAAAATTACACAATGTCGTATCAGAAAGCTGAAGTATTTTCAGAAAAATATATCCATAACAAACGCTCCAGAGCTTGATAAACCTACTTTAGCTGATTTTGTCGCATTAATATTCGATGAATGCGGTAATACGACTATTAATTATTATTTGAGTAACGAAATCATACGCTATTTTAAAAGATTTCAATCAGTAAAAAGTGTGACAAGGCAGATGGTTTTTCTTAGCAGAAAATTGCCCTTCGCTGTCACAAAAGAAAGAACACTAGGACAAAGTGGCAAACTTTGTGGACAAGAAAAGACCACCCCACTAAATACGTCAAAGAAAGTAGTTTGCTGTGCAACTCCAGCCTTATTCTGCTCGAGGGCGTGGCGTTACTGTTTCTACTGGGAGCGTGGTAACAAAGCCTAGCCACAAACAGCATAATAGTTCAAAATGTTCCTTGGACTTTATAATTATGTTTTGGCCTCATATCTGCTAAAGCAGCACAAAAAAGAGTTGAAATAAATACGATTTGTCCACACTATACCCTTGAACATTTGTACTAATATTTTGGCAAATCTAAGCCGACTATACTATAAAAGAACTACAACTTAACGAGAACAGTTAACATCGTTGTAATACTCTCACTTGAATAAAAACAGTTTAATGTGAACACAGAAACTTGCGTTGTAAGGAAGAAAGGGATGCAAAAGAAAACATAAACATTTGCAATAACGAGAACCTGGATTTAATGTATGATGTTTATTTCCTAAAGCTGCCACCGTTCCTAAAGTCTTTTCGTGATATTCAACATCTCAATATTACCCCTTAATTTTAGTCAGAGGCGTAACGAAGTCTAAGGCGCAATGCCCCCTCTAAACAAAGTTGAAGATCGAGCTATTGGGAAGGTTTGTAGAGCCATCCCCCCTCTAAACAAAACATCGTTCAACTGTGTGGGCTTATTCAAATTAGTTTCTGGAGGGAACTTTAAGTTACAATTGAAAACCTCTCGATATATCTCTTAACAAAACTCTAAAGCAAATGGTGTATTCAAGATGAAAAGGGGGGTCCATTCCCTGACTTCTGAAAACAAGGTCCTCCTAGCCAAATAACCAAGGCTCACACCAAAGTTGATAGACTCATATCATATCATTCTTGTGATATCTTTGTTGTTGTACTTTATACGATTTCCTCTGAAGGTCGAAATTTGAAGAGGCTTTCCAATATTCGGTGCCACGTGTTCAAAATGTTGAAACTTTCAGATCAGTTGGAAGTAATGTATTGATTAATCAGGACATTCAAAAATTTTGTAGTTTTGCCAACCATTTCTTCTTTCGATAGGATTTATTCTATACAGCCAAACCAACATTGTATAGATCTTTTCGGGGTTTACGACACCACATTGAATTCTTTTGTTCTTTGATGACGTCAAGTGGGGCAAACTCGTAAAAATTGATGGCGTGAAAAGGCCATGATACGATTAATTGCGATATGAAATCTTTTGGTGATGCTAAATGTTTTTAAAAGCATCCAATTTTTTTAATTGGAGATGAAGGTAGGCCTTAACTTTGCTGGAAATGATTTATTGCTGTTTTGCCTAAGCTAATTGCATCGCAAATCCCTCACAATGTTTTAAATGTTTTAAAAAGCCTCATTCCTCAATTTTCTTCATAGCATTGGAACAGCAAATCGTATCGACATAAACATGAATAGACAGACAAACCAAACTTCTTTTCGATAAACCCTTTGTACCAAGGAAACAACTCCATCGCAGGAACTGCGAACACATGGAGCAGAAGGGCATAGCTCGACAAATAATTTCTACACTAGAACACTGAATCACGTTCCTCTTTGTTTTGGTCAAACTGAAAATATTTTCCACCATAATCTGCCCCGTGGTCCTTGCATATGGCTTATGATGTCGATCAAACAGAACATTCTACAATGACACGTCTCCCCAGATCATAATTGCACTAAATGCATTAAATAGCTAATCCACAGCTATTCTAATAAGATCAGAGAAGATTAATCTCTAATGTAACGAGAAGCTGCATAAAACAAACTTCGTTTTGCTGGGATTAATTCGACGATAAACTGGAAACACGTCTCTAAAACTAGCACAATTTTAAAATGATATTGATGTGCTTTCCATAAGCAAATCTTTTCCCCGCTTAGATACATATTATCTGAGTATATAGCAGATTTGTTGAATTTTCAGAGAGGTTTTGGTCGCAATGGACCAACGAAGGCTGGCATTCTCTCTTGGTTGAGTTCCTTTATTCGGAATACCAATTTCTAGCATCAACCCACGTGTTTTTCAAAGCATTAAAAGCACATTCTATGGTTCATAGTAGACAAAAAGGAATTGAAACCAACTCACCCTTTTACTTTCGTGCTAAAGGCAACTTGTTTATCTTTAACAGAAACGTGTACGTGATCTTGTGAGCTACAATGTCGAAGAGCACGGTGACTCCAAACACGATGAACAAACTGATCCTGTTGCTTGTGCTTTCAAAGTACGGCCTACAAGAATACAGGGCAATATCGTCAGAATACGAATGAAAATAGTCAACAATGAGATGCGTGTATGGAAAATTTGATAAGTCGATCAACTGGCTCTTTGTTTAGCCAACAAAAGCTGGTTTGCTGCGTGTACACTGAAGCATTGAATTATTTCATGTTTCAATACTGGCAACAACCTGTTAATTTGATCACATCCGTCATTTGTAGACCCTTTTGGACTAATGTTGCTTTAATATCAACGTGGAAGGAAAGGGCCAGCCATAGAAAACGTGGGTGCATCGAGGAAAAACCTTCTTGATTCAGGAAAAGGTAATATATTGTTGCAAAAGTCAAACAAAAAACGAGGGCTGTGCAAGGCAATTTTTGTCGAGTTCATATACATTAACACAGCACACAAACTCGAAAACTACTTTGTAAACTCAATTTTCCTAATATGTACAATCCTTGACAAAAGTCCTTGGAGCACCCTGCGACCAATGAAAGATTTTGAAGAAAAAAAGGTTTCCGGCTGTAAGATACAGAAATATCGCCCCTCCCCCCCAAAAACAATGTTGGCTGAAGAGTCTCTTACTTACCCTAGCTGATAAACTGACATTGGACGAATTTCAAGCTTTGAAACTGTTGTTATTCAACATTGTTTCAAGGGGGAGAGAGGGATGCTACTGAAATTATGCGAAGTTTTAGCTTGGTGTACCAAGACGTTTGGCAAGGATTGTAGATAAAAAATGTAATTGAAAATTAAGAGCTTTCTCGACACCATCACTATTTTGATACTTTTATCACCAGAGCTAGATAAGTACCAAATAATTGACCTTGAAAACACTATTTAGCTGCCATATGCCTTGATATTACTGACAGTAAGCTACAATAAATCAGAATTCAATATTATGTGATGTGGCAGGATCTATTGTCACGTTACGTTACTTGAAAGTTTACAACTGCCCTTTACATTCTTATATTTTAACCAACGTTATGATAAATAACTGATATAACACAACAAGAAGTTTAGGCTAGGAGGCAATAAATTTGTCATTAACATGAATAAAAAAATTAGGACAATAGAACTATATATATATTCAAAAACTCATTCTATAAAATGATAGTATAGACGATAGTATATCAACTCAAAGAAAACAATTTCGTAAGAAGTTACAGTTATATATATGTATATAAATAGAAATATCACTGTAAGTCTATTTAGAGAATTAGATAAAACTCAGAGAATTTTATTTCTTCAGGTAGTTAACTTCTTTAAGAATAATGGTCTTTTAGAAGAAAATAAGCAAATCTATTTCAGACACAAGAATGCAGAAGTCTGCCTATACAGCCTGGCTAGCTCGCAGAACAAAAACAGTTATTGAATCAGCAAACGTTACTAAAAAGAGAACGCCAACTGCCTAGAAAAGAGTCTTTAATCGAAAGTTTTCGTATCAACTTATATAATTCAGAGATGCCTTCTCGAGCTTGTCAGACCAAGCCGTTGCCATAGCGACCACAATATGTACAAGCACGAACACGCTTTCTACTAATGAAACGCCAACTTGCCTGTTTTGTTTACATAACAAATCAATAGCAGCCTTATATTAAAGCCCAATTACCAAGGCAAAGCTATTTATCTGGATAAAGCTGGAGTTGGTACAGCTCTTTCTTGACAGCTGGTCACACGCTGAGATAAACAGGTTGCAAACAAACTAAGACATACAAATACGAGGAAGAAAATTGAAAGCAGGCAGGTGCATTTCTATTGATTGACATATTCAGAGTGCTTTACTTGGCGCCACATGGCTGAGTGCTGTAAATGAGCAAGCAAGTATACCAGCGAAACTCAAGGGCCACTTGAAGCATAAACTTTTCTTTTTTTATAAGAACAATTTTATAAGAACACGAGCCTCAAAACTGGTCGAAAGTTAAGAACAAATTAAGAACAAGCTGAGGCTGAGCTTCTGCAAAATGCAATTTTGAACAACGTTTTTTCTCAAAATCGAGGATTTTTAGCGATGTGTGGTTGCATTTTCGGTGAATATTCAAATTTGTCAGCAAATTAAGGCTGTTGTCAAATGAGACCTGAACACCTCCTTAGAGCGAACAAGCTAGCAATAGCACTGCTTACACCCTCTTAATTTAAGAACAAATTAAGAACAATCCAGCCTCAGATTTTCGAGAAAATTAAGAACAGTTAGCCTGAACTTGAATTTACTTGTTCTTATAAAAAAAGAGTGTAAGTAATTTCAGTGCAAGAAACAGACGAAATACAGATATAGAAATCCCTTCGTTAATAACTTGCAAGCAAGAGTAAACTAGCTGCAAAAATAAACTGGATGGGCTAAACAACATACAAAACCATTTATGGCCTTTTTTAATGGCATTAGATGAACAATTTCGCCTACTCATCTCTCCATCCTTCATCACTCTGGATATATATGGAAGATTCATAGCATTATAACATGTCAGTTATAGTAAAGATAATATTACATGTTGAATATTGTAATTATGATATTCGAGATGCAATATCTGTTGTAACGATACCTTCTGCAAAGAACTCGTATGCTTCAGAGAGCAAATAAACAAGCCGCGTGTAAGTGTAACAAAGGAGGACATCACGTACAGTGAAGTAATTGGTGGAAAAATCCTGCAGTTTTTTATCAAAATGTCGAATTTCCAGCAATATACCAACAAAATTTCAAAAGTGTCCCTTTGGCTTTGAAACCCAGCCTGATAATTTCATTCGGATGCCTTTAAGTAGCGACCAAAATCCTCTTTCTTCTCTTTAATTGTTTTAATAACAAGTAATTTAAAAACTATCTGATGCTTTTATTTCCCTGCCAGGTATTGAGTGCAAAAAATTCCCTTGAAACTGTCAGCTTTCGGTTTTTTGGTGAAGGTCAGAAACGCTGTGGCATTATCCCCCAACGAAAACTCGATAAGTCATTGGTCTCGAGTATTGGGGTATTGTGTGGAGGCATCATGACAACACGAGGTAAATAAAGCCTAAAGCATGTGCCATCGATATTAGTGCTTTTTCATTCTGAGCACCCAGCATTACTGCTGCCTTCAAAAATCTTCGAATACGAACTTTTATATATATATATATATATATATATATATATGTATATTGTTATGTCATGTTTCTCGTTTCAAATGCACAATACTTGTCAACCATCTTGGAGCAACAACGGTATTTGGGGCCATTCATATTAGATGTTTCTTCCAAATAATCTTGGGGCATTCTCCATGGATGTATTTAGGAAAGTCAGATGGCTGAGGTGTATTGCCGACATTAGTTTAGGAAAAGGTTGCAACTCAGCTATTACTAAAGGCGAAAATTTAACATAAGTCAAAAATTAACTGAAACTGCTTGGGTGTTCCAAGTAAATTTGACAAGCATTGCAACTACTTTTGTGGCACCACGAGGGGCGATTCACTCTTGAAAAAGCGTACGATATTTTTCCTAAAACAAAAGGATTTCTAGAGATTTTCAGATAAAACAATAGGATTTTCACAAAAGGTGAACGGGATTTTCTTAGAGTGATTTGCCCCTCGGCACCATATGCTCTACTGGTAATCTATAGTAAATTTTCGCACTAAAGTGAACAGAGCAAGCAGATAATGATTCAAAACCACGAAAACCAGCCTGGCATACGTGAAGCGAAGAAAAGGATCAATGGATTACTTCTTAATTTCGTTGGACTTCCCTCTCTAAACAGGCCACGAACCAAAATATGTTAATTAGAAATCACAGTCGCCAATTTACGTACGCAACTTCCGGTCAATTGTTCGAAATAGAAAGTTGGCCTAGGCAGATTTAAATATGGTATTTTGTGATTATAAAGGGCCTAAAGGATTTTGCGTGTTGCTGTGTGTTTCAATAGCATTCTATTCAAAAGCAAATACATTAAAATAAAAGGGGTATTTATAAATGAAAGCAGAAGTTGAAGGAATTAAGTTGCTTAGAAATTTTTTGATGCATTCGATACTTTGCTGAATAAACAATTGTAGTTTTTCTTGAAATCATCTTCTCATTCAAATTTTTCATCTCAAATGATGATAATGAGAATGATGATTAACTAGAAGTGGGGGTCTTCTTCTGACTCACTCTCCACAAAGATCAGAGTACTAGATTTTATCTAAACCCCCCAGCATTGATTTTTTATCACTTGTTCAGTATGCAGAGCATGGTAGTAGCGTACTTAAGATTCAATGGTGCACCTGGCATTTTTGGTTGACTTTGGGAACACACAGCTGAGATGCGGGCTGACACACTCAAAATCTATATAAATCGGTCATACCCTGTAAATGGGTCACTTTTCCGTGTCTTGCGAAGTTTATCAGGATTCAGATTAGGATAATTTTGTGAAAATAAGGATTACCGAGGATCACGTTTTGGTGGCCACATGAAGTCTTCTTTAAGCGTGTTTGTCATTATAAAATGTTGGTAGGCTCCTATAGTTATATTCGGGCTTTTACTGTTTTACTCTTGCAAATAGCGTATAAACTCTATACCAAAACAAATTTTTTTTCACCAAAAATAGGGTTTTCCCCAAAAAGGTACGCGATTTCAATAAAGTTATTTGCCCTGCAAATGTCTGGAAGGCACACGGGTCAAGCGAGGGCGGAGACGTGTTGCATGATATGTCTGTCTACAAAAGTCAGCAACCACCAATACCAGACAATGCTACCAGAAAATCCAATAAATTCTGTCACTTCTCCATGGTTTTCGACGCGTTGCGTTTCCTGACATGTAGCTAGATAAGCCTTCATTTCATCGTACTATTCCAACGCAAGTTATCGCCTTATAACCATTTGGAAAACACGAGATCCCCAAGGGCAACTTCCTTGAAAATTAACTAACAACGTCTATTTTCGATCGAAAACAAGACCTGGAACAACTTTTTGTATTGATTTTGTTATGTGGCAATTAACTTTAACAGGGGTTAATAGAAAGAAAATACCAAATTTTTCAATTTTTTTTTTAAACGCAGTTGAATATAAGAAGGCAAGATATGCTTAACCACACTGTTCATATTGCTGACATTTATGAAGTACTAACAAAAAGCGGGAGGAGAATCAGTCGAAAAAAGACAGTTGGTGCTATCATAGCCATGTTTGCTTGTTATCATTTTCTTTCATCATTAATTAGTTATTTCAAAGTTTACTGTTCACCCAAGAAGCCTTTTTGACTTCTTTGCGGTTCCAGAGTTTTTCCAGTATCATTTTTCAAACCCGTGACCGATCAGAGATATTCGTGAATGGCAGTCAACATGTTATTTGATGGCTAATATATATTAAAGCAAAACAAGAAAACACGTAGCTCATTCAAACAAAACTTTGTTGGCCATTTGCCGGCATAATTTGGTCCAGAAATTTCATCTGCTGATTGAACATTGACGTAACCTTGCGACCTCGGTTTTCTTTTTGAATGTCAATGTTTAGATTGTGAAACGCGGAACACAAAAGCCAGGCTAGCATTTCGAAGTGAGTGCCAACTATATTCATTTAAATACTGCGTTTGCATTTCATATAGTAAAATCACAAGAAGAATTCGAGCAGCTGTAGAAATGCTATTTCCTTGTTCAGAAGGTGGCGGCAGGTTTCAACGGGTCGCCAATTTAACCTTGCATTTATCAAAGGCCTCTTCGGCAACCATAGTTGAATTTCTTTGACACCTACACGTTAATCAAAAATATTTTCCTTCGCAGGAATGTGTCTGTCAATAAATTTCCCCGTGCGTTAAATTCCTAAGTTCCAACAAAAACTGAGACAACAGGGAGAGAAAATAGACCAACAGTCTCTGATCAAATTGTTACAGCCTTCGAAACTTGACGAGCGATTTATCGATTTTTTCCTGAAAAAAACTTATAAATACTTACTAAATCTTTATAGCTGTATAATCTTTAAACCGTTGGGTTAATCTTCTCGCTCAACACGCTTTGCCAGCCTAATAACGGCATCCACAGCTGTGTCTTCCGTTCAAGTTACCTTAGTGCAAGAGTGAAACAAACCAAACCAGTACATTGTTGTCGGACGCATGTACACAGGGGAACATGCGTGAAACAATAGCGTAACAATAGATTGACACATCTATCGTTCTTATTGTAATTTCGATTGTTTGAGTACACGCGAGTAAACAAAGACTGCCGCAAAGGGAATCAAATGATGGTTCAAATTAGCAGCCCTTATCTGCTGGGATGTACTCCTTTGAACCGTTGAGGGCCGCGTTGGAAATACAATAATTTATAATCGTTGTGGAGTCTGCGCCGTGGGACGTAGAGGACCATCATCATTGATTTCTTCAAATTTTTTTAGCTTTTCTGTCTACATTCTTATTTCATAAGAACAGTTTTGCAAGAACACGAGCTTTAAATTGGTCAAAATTTAAGAACAACTTAAGAACAAGCTGAAGCTTAGACCGGGGCGCAGGCTAGCTGAAGCCGAGGGGCGATTCACTCTTGCAAATAGCGTGCGAGATTATGCCTAAAACAAAAGGATTTCCGGGGATTTTCAGATGAAACAATAGGATTTTCACAAAAGGTGTATGATGTTTTCTTGGAGTGATTGGCCCCTCGGCTGAAGCTGAGCTACTGTAGAATCAAGGAGGTGGTTAGGACGTTGACATTAGGAGGGGGGAGGGGGCAATTTTTTTTATCAACATGAAGAAATGACTATGTTAAAAATAACCTACAGAGGTAACGCACCAACATGTACAAACCAGTGCAGTCATTGGAAAGAGGGTGAAGAGGCAACATGTGCACATTTTCAAACTCAGTACGATCTGCAAACCAGACAAGGAATTTTGCATAACCATCTAGCAACCTGCCTAATCAAATTTTTAAAGTTTAAATCATAAGAACTTGGCGAACTATTCACAGCTCAACTGGCAAAAAGCAAACAATAAGGTCTCATAAAGTATTTAGCACAGCACGTTATATCATAAAATATGTTTCGTAGACTGGAAATATACTCTATCTAACAAAGTACGTCAGATTTCGCCAGAAAACAAAGTTTTAGTTGTACAGCTTGCGTAGTCATAAAGTTTTAGTGCGATAGCCAACAGTGGACTAGGTATAAGTACCTCAGTCCAAATTAAGCCTTTGGTGAAGTTTTAAACCTAGCTCTACATTTCATTTTATCTAGCACTTCGGATTACGCCAGGAAACAAAATTTCAGTCGTATAACTTGTATAGTTAGTAAGTTACGGTGCAAGACCCAATATAGGACTGGGTACAAGTACAGTAGTCTAAAAATTGCTTTTGTGTAACTTTTAAAGCTGTTTCTGCGTCTCATTTTATCCAGCACGTCAAATAACGCCAGAAAAAATGTTTCAGTTTTATAGCTTGCAAAGTTAATTTAGCTAAAAGATTAAGTTAAAACATTGCAGTACTATACCTAAAAGAGGACTGGGTACCAGTACCCCAGTCTAAAAATAGCTTTTGGGTGCATTTTTGAAGCTTGATATGTATTTCATCTTACTCCGCATATCTGAGTGTGTACTTGTGGGTTATGCAAAATTCCCTGTCTAAACGTTTTGGTTTGGGACCCTCTAGAATATTGTAAACAAGGCAGTCTCTCACTTTGTTGGCAAATGGCAAACGAGGCCTAAACACCTCCCTAGAGCGCAATAGCTAGCAATAGCACTGCTTACACACAAATAACTTAAAAACAAATTAAGAACAATCTTGAACAAATTGTAAAAAGGTTATTTCAGTAAAATTTAATTTAAACAAGAGTGTAGTATTGGATTTTTCCTAGCTATGGCAATAATTTTGACGAGGCACACGGCAAGATGGGGTTATACTAGAATAGTATATACATCATCAGAGTAGCTCCTTTCTATTGACAATGATCGCAATTATCTCCTAACATCCCCAAACGTAGTAAGGAGTTGATGTTTACCTCTCACAAAGAAGAAGTAAGCAAAAACACGCGATTGATATTGTTTTTGGGTGACAACTGAAGGGACCTGTATCATCCCAAATAAAAAGTACCTTGTGCCCTCAATGCCTAACTGAACATCCTGGCACTTGCCGCGCAAAAGGACGGCACAAGGAATGTCTCTAAATATAGCAATGAAAATAGCATGCTTTGAATTAACCCCGTCAGCAGACTTTGCGCAGCCTTAATCCTCTTATACTCGGATTTGCATTATAGCATGAGAATCATAATCCATGTTTAATGTTTCTTACAATGGATTAAAAAGTTAAATCGCTTCATAAATTCTTTGGCTGTACTGAAATACTTTTGGTGCCAACGGTCATGATAATAGGTCAGGAAAAATATAGGATATGAAATGATATAACTAAAATTGATTTCTCTTAACACAATTAATCATTTATAGGCCATTTATATCTTTTACACAAGCTCTTGCTTCACTGAGCTGTCATGCCGTTCCCACACCCCATTTTACTTATGTCAATACATATTTCATTACGTCATATAAAACATGATTAGAGTTAAGGTAAGGGTAAGGGTTAAGGTTAGCATGTCTCAACCCACGACCTCTCACCGGCTACGTTTTTGCCCGAGTCATACTTACTCCACTCACTTTCGTTATCATGATTCGTGTCTGCTAAAATTTTATTGTGGGTAACCTGTATATAAGTATAAATGCAAATAAATTGATTTTTACAGTTGTGTGTTAAATTGTTCTGAAGTCTATTTTTGCAAGGGCCTTACTTTTCTGTTCTTGGGCCTCATGATCTTCTTCTGATTGTTTTCAAATTAACATGACAAT